>NC_141767.1:62075821-62377028 GCF_051362555.1 Lingula anatina | reverse complement strand
CATGCGCAGTTTGTAACACAGCATCAGCTTCTATTGTATTGTGTACAACAATGCAAATCTTAATGCTATAAGTGGTTATCTCACTCATGCACTCCTATATAATAAGAACACTGAATAAGACACTTTTCACAGACATAGACAGTCACAGACACGGGTACTTTACAGGCACAAACATGTATGAGCAAATACTAAGACTGACTAATAAGTGACTATTTATTTCTTTAGCTATATGATGCAATATTATAGTCTACCATATTTCAGATTTTAAGCCAATTTTAAGAAAACTGTTTACATCTATTGCTAGTTGGTATATCCATGCTATCATAACTCACCATGCAAATGTCAATAGTGACAAGTTCAGTGTCCTTCTATATATCTGTTTTAGGAATAGTGATGTTTCTTTTGTTAGACTACATGTAACTAGTATAAATTCGATTAAACAAAAGTTACGCAAGTCCCATGCTTAGACAGAAATAGAGTGTAACGCACCCTTTGGGGCCGATATACGCCCTCATGTGAAACCAAAATATTGCCACTACCTCTGCGAATAAGTTTCTGGAGAAAAAGTTGTTAGAGTTATAGGATTACCTGAAATCTTTATATTAGGAGACATGAAGGGAGAAAGAAATTTGAACAAGGAGTTTTCAATAATAAATCAAGATTTCTGGTTTGCTCTAAATTGGAAAAAATCACATAGTCCCCCCAAAATTTTAATTCACCTTATCTTAATTAGGTTTCTCTTCTTAGATATTTCTAGCCATTTTTAGTTAATATGTGTTTCTAAAATGTGTCAGTTTTACTGTGTTAGCTGATAGACTTTGGGAGAAAAATTTGTCCAAAGCAAAGCTTTCAAGAAAGATGATGAAAATAATACTACTATCAAGAAGTTATTCAGCGCTCAGTATAAAGGGTGAAGAGACAAGACTGCCTACTCTTTTTTTTCTAGGTAAGTGCTTGTATCTGGGTAAGGTCAAAATTCCTTTCAATTGCAATGATATGTACCTTTATAACCAGATCACATTGCAATACCTCAATATAATCTTATCACCTTTATCCTCACAAAAAATAATGCCACAGCCTCAAAAATGACATGAATATAAATTGTTGTCCTCTAAACAGGATTCGTCTTGGTATCTCCACCCCTTCCCCCCCAACACACACATACACACTTCTAAACTTCCTTGGTGCCAGAAATGACACCTAACATAAATCTTTGAACCACAATTTCAATAAAACTGCATATCATCTTTTTTTAAGAAATGAGTTCAACACAAAATTGCCAAAGTCAGGGAAGTTTGGAGTAACAGGATACCAGCACTATTGTAACAGTAAGCAAAGTTGTCTCTAATGTGGAACTAAAAAATACAAAAACTGTTATTATATTTAATTATACGGAAACTGTTGACAAGTAGTTTTCATAAGCATAAATCATATCATATTTAAAATTTATTAGATTGCACTTGGTAACAATTAGCTTGCAACTTGCATAATAAATTTTGGATTATTGCCAAGAATTGTCAAAGATGTGCCTTCTTAAAAGCATCAATCATATTGGCTTTGTAACTTAAATTTTCCCCCTCAAATTACCCCTGAAAATGTATCAAAAAATATCAAGAAGAATGGGGGAATGGGGATTTCAAGTAGGACAAGTTGAAAAAACTTCAACACCATGTTTATCCAAACCATGAAAGGTCACTTGTCTTATTTTTTTTAACTTGACTAAATGCGTGCCATTTTTGACAGTTTGAAAATCACTTAATGGCACCCGATGATAAATATTGTTGAAGTTATACACCCTTTCAAATTCCAATTCAGGTGAATCATTCCAACACTGCCATCTGCAGCACAACACTGTCAAGCTTATCAGTTGGAAATAAAAAATGAAAACTTCCAGAGCTGTGTCCATGTCTGTTTTTCTTGGCAACTGGCATTTTAAACTCAAATTGAGCCTAGGAAGAGTTATCGGTGCCTTCTTTAAAGCAATTTGGATTTTGTTCTTTTGTAAACTGTCTGTTGTTATCGTTGTTGTGGTTGATATAATTACAATGAATCAGAATCTCAGGACAGGATCAAATTAACTTCTTACAGTTCACTGTTACTGAGATTGCTACCATAACAATAGTTTTATCTTGTAACAGTATTGTATTCCACTTTGTTCTCAGAAATCTGAGATTTGTTCAAACTGTACACAAACAATGCTTGACAACTCTAGCAACAACAAGTCACAGAGCTCAGTCAGGTTTGCAGGGAATCACTCACAGTTCTATCACAATAAAAGCAATATCAGTTTGTTTTGACAATTAAAGCACACCAATGCAAAGCTATCCGATTTGAATGATTATATCATTCCCCCCCTCTAAAGGAAGATAACGTCGGGTTCACTCAAAAACTTACCAAAAATAAAGGATAGCGCTTAAGTTTGTTGCAAAATTATAATCAAACTAAATAAAAATGAAAGTTAAGTATAAATACCATGAAAGATACCATACCTTACTGGAACTAGAATTACTGACTGTTGTTGTATCACTTGCGATGGCAGAATCTGTATCAACTCCACCATCTTTGTTGAAGCTTTGGAAACTGGAAAACGACCCATCATCATCTTTTGGAAATGGTGGTGGTCTTCTTTTTACTGAACCTAATTTGGTGAAATCACAAATTAGATTAGTTATAACCACTTAAATCATGAGAATTCTAAAATAATAATGAATTAGCATTTGTTTTCTTGTTATACAATAGTTAATTGTTCACACTTTAAATAAAACTTAAAGAAAACTAAAAATAAAGTTTTCTATAGAAATCAAATATCCCTATCACTGTATGCAAGTGTTATCTTTGGTTAGACAGACTGGACCAAAACCGAAGAATGACCAAAAGATATATTAGCTTGTTACAGGCATCTTTTGTTATATCTTTCATTTGGTAATATAATACAAATCAGTAGCTCAGTTTGTAATTTTATCCCCTTTTTTTCCAAGCTGAATAAATGATGATCTAATAATATGTCTTTAAAAATATGTCTTTATGATGAATACAGGAGTGTTACTGTTGAATATAGAAGTGTTACTGATGGTCCTGAGCCCTTGTGCTGAATTTCTGCCATTTGAAAAAATGCAAGTTAAATTGTATAATGAGACTAGACAAAAAACATATATATATATATACATATGAGTACACATAAATAAATAGACAAGTAAAATTATAACATATTCATTTTAACACACACGAGACAACACAATTCATGCTGCATGCAAGCCAGGCACCCACCACCATGCTATATACATGCAAATTAAAGAAGCTGTTTAACTTCTTTCAGATATAATAAGTAAGATTTTAGCTAATCGCCTTCATTTTTAATTAATCACCTGGCATCTCTTTACCTTTTCTTTTTAATCAAAACTTGGGGTCAAATGTTAAGGATTGGTGTATAGAGAGGACTCGTACAGACAAGTGACCATGGATGGCCAGCTTACAGTTGGAGCCTGGTTAGAGTGAGAAGTCTTAAAGGCAGGTTACTTATTAATTAGTCTAACAGGCCATTAGTCTACATGGTAGTCTATGTCTACAACACTGATCATGCAGCTACTGCCTAGAACCAACCTGAGCTCCCGTCAGATTGACCAAACCCAGCAAACGACTCCACACGGCGTAGCTGTGGACCAGAGCGAGAAGCTTGCACGCTTTTGTGTTCCCCGGCATCGCTATTGTGACGCAAAATACTAGATCTGCGCATTTTTGCAATTTTTGTGCGAGAGCTCCAGAAGGGCTTGGTTGCTTCCCCCAACAATTCATGAGAGGTCGTAACCTGCAGGCTGGCCTTGCGTTTGATCCAGTCTAATGGGCTACGGGACTTACGTCGTACTCTTAGTTTTTCTTCACTACTAGCCAAGTTCTGCCCTTCTTCAATCCCAATTCCCATTACACTGTATCTTTTCTTTTGCAAATACACCCCATGCTCAATACTTTCTCCTGTGTCCACACTTTCTCTGCTCTCTTCAATGTCATTCAGTTTCTGGTGAGCAATATTTCTATCATCATAACTGTTTACACATGCACCAGTGTCCAAGTTCAAGGGGACTGCCCCTGACATGCTGTCAATACTACATTCAAACTGGTTGTTAGTCACTTTAGTTAGATGGTCTAACATTTTATCCACCACAATATCACTGTCTACAGTTTCAGTGTCTAGAAGGAAAGAGACACAGCAAGCATGTATGCAGGTACAAAGAGAAACATAAACATTATATATGAAAACATGAATCGGGAAGATATGTACAGGAAACAAAACAAAAATCAAGAAGCAATCTCAAAGATGGGAGATACGATACACACGGTAACCAGCACAATAGCAGAGCCTATTCTCAGGACAAGGTCCTTTTTTTAGCATAACCTGTATTATTTTATTAAATGTTTTGGTTGTAAGATACTTGACCAAAATGATATCCAAAACCAATAAAACCCAAAATAAAATGAGAACAAAAATGAAAACCTCAGAAAGAACATCACTTGCTTAATTCTTATTCATTGGACAATACTGGTCACGTGGTTAGTATAATAAAATACAAGCCAAGCTACAGGGGAAAGCTACGGGCTGCAGGCCATGATCGTCCAAGTGAACTTAAATGTCTTCTAATTTCTTGACAAAAACAAGCAGAATTCAGCTTCCAAATCAAAGTCCCCTGGGAGGGGGAAACGTAAACAAAACACTGACAGCATAGGGGGAAAAACGCAGAAGCAAGTGCAGAAATTCCAAGGCCTCTCTCCGTATCCTACCTGCAGACACCTCGAATCCTCCAAAAGTCTCGGAGCGTTTAGGAACTGGTGGCGGAGTGTAAGACCCACTTTGGTGTTCCCCAACACTGCTGACACTGCGGCTGAGATTTGTGCTGCCACTTTGGAGGAGCCAGGACAGACGCTCAGCTGGAACAGAAATACAGTACAATAGGTCAAGTATGGCCAATTCTTTGGTGAACATTTTTCTGTGAATAAAAATTCTGTGAATGAAAATTTACAATTTACTCTGTTTTGCATTAAATGTAAGATCTGACTGAAATATAAATACATGTGCATCATATATAAATGTATATATGCAGTGAAGAGCATGAGTACCTTCCTTAGCTGCTCTGTCAATCCACTCTGCAGGGTTGGCATCCTCATCTTGACCATAGGGCTGCAACTGAGCAAACAAAATACTTTATTTGTCAATCAGTTACCATGTGAATGAAAAAACATTGAAATAGATATGCATCATAATATCATATAAATCTTTAAAATCTCAATAAACGTCAAGCTTTCTTACAAGGTGTTCTTCCTTGGGCTGGTGGTCGAACATGTCAAAAACAGCACGTAAGCGATCCTTGAGCAATTCTCTTATTTGATCTTGTGATCTTTGCAGGAAGCCTGGAAATGGGAACAAAATGGTTCAATTTTTTATAAATAAGGGTTTCTGTAACTGCCTGTTTGAGTATTTCCATGCTAGTAGAGCAAATAACAAAAATCGAATCTACTGTAAAAAAAACTCAGTCACTTATAACAAGGAAAAATTTGGCCAGGTACTTACTAAGACACTCTCTGACTTTCTGTGCCCGGGCTTCCCTAATTTTTCTCTCTTCTTCACTTTCTGATGGCACTCCTTCATCATCATCTGCAATATATACATTCCAAATATTCAACACCAAGTATCAGCATGTAGATGTACTTGGTTAACAGTAGAACAGGAGTGAACTTTGTTAAACTGCACTGACATCAATAGTGCCACTACTTTTCATCATATCTTTAACAATCAAACTAACTTTCTTTGAAATAAGTAACATTTACCACCCAAAAAAGCAAATAAATCACCTTATTCATCATTCAAAATAATACTATTATAAAGGAAGGAAAAGTTTAAAATAAAAGTTCCTTAAACTAAATCTCTACCTTCTTCTGGACAATTCCTTATGGCAGCACTGACAATGTTAATCATCTGTTTCCTCTCCTCTCCTGACTTGCAGACAAACTCGTACATCTCAGGGGTGTCCTTGCTCTGGCTGATCACATAAACTCCCTTGTTGTCCCGTGTGGCCCCCTTCTCTCTGACCAGCAGTTTGTACAGAGACACCACACTCGCCTGCGGGAACACAGAGGATCTGTTAGTCACTAGTACTTGATTATTACAGATTATTTACAAAATCATATTTTCGTCCTTTTTATGTGATTATGCAGTATAAAATACTTATCTGTCAAAACTTCTTATAAGAAGAAATTCAAAATTTTTCATTTATTGAGTGTACTGATGTCATCTTTACACAAAAATATTGGAAAAAACTATGGGGGGAATAAAACCATCTTCCATACCTTATTATCCTGGGTGAAAAATGTGTACTTCTGATTATTTTCTTGAAGGAAAAATACTAAGTCAGAGAGGACAACAATAAGTACATCTGGAAGGGAAAAAAATCAAACAAATCAATTTCAATTCTAAATTTTCCAGAACAATTTCTATTGCTAATCACTCATTTTTGCCATGGTTTTTGACAAAAATATATTGCAACTGATTTCATTTATGATCACCATTATTAACAACTACAATGATATGGACCAATTTGACAAGGTCAGCATGCATTGGGTACGGGAAGTCCACTGTTATCTCCCAACTCAATCACATTTAAATTAAGTGACTTTTTCTTTTCCTAAACTGACAAAGATAAACAAAGGTAGATGTGATAATTCCATTCAAAATTGGATAGTTGTTCTAAGAGTAACATCAGACAAAGCACATACCAATTGTTTTTCCTCTGGCGGTTTTCCATGCTATAGTTGACTCATACACCAGTTTCCGATTATTTGATAAAAGATCAGATTTCTGAAAAGAACAATAACATTCTTGTTGGTCATTGTAAAGGATACTGAATGATTCATCAAACAATCTGACATGAAAGCAAGCAACCCCAACTGATAATTTTAAAACAATGAAAACAAGTAGAACACAAAATGATAGCACTTGGCAGTAAAAATAGAAAAAGACAAGTTATCTCTGTAATCTTTATACCAGACAAGAGACACAACTGTCTTCTGTGCTGTCTACTGTTTGAAACTATCGTTAAAAGGAGGGTGTGACCAAGAACTCTCCATAACTGCAGAGAAAAACAGACAATTCTGAAACTGCTAATACATGATATCAGAAGGCAATAATCAAAGCCTTTAAAATGTGTATAATTAGGTCCAAACCTTGAATTTTTTGCCCTTGTAAACTGCTGTGGACCTGACATCCAGTTTGTTGTAGATTTCAATGAGCCTCTGTTCTTTTTCTTTGGCGTCTACCTGGGCATCTATGGCATTGAGGATATTTCTAGCCAGCATGTCTGCCTTCTTCAGCAGGGCATGGTCTGGATTGGTCTCTGCAAAACACAAAATAATTCAAAATGATGCTCTATTTCTGTGGAACTTCTCAAGGTATTTTACAGTTATCTATTGCTTGGCTAAACAGATATATTTAACAATAGTCATTCAATCAAGTTAACATCCTCCTTCAAACTTTATCAGGACACCTATAACACCTTAGAATTTTATATGGCAAGTTAAACTAGATGTTCATCTTATGACATCAAATGATTTGATTGTTAGTCCAAGTTAACTGAGCTGTGAACTTGTCCTATATAGGAATGATCACTTCTTGCTGTTACCTTGTGTTTTCTTGATCACAGCTTCAATTAGGGTTGGCATCTTAGTGAGCCTCTGGGTCACCAGTAAGATACAGTCTGGGATACTGTGGTGCTTGCACAACCCATTCCCACTGCATTTCTATATGAACAGAATTCTGATTATCAGTGCAAATATTCTTAATGAACTGATATCAGGTATATTGATAAGGAATTTCCAAATATCTGAATAACTGCATACTGGTCCATTTCAAAATATACCTTGATATAATATAAGTAAAATTTTCTTTGAGCTACAAAAGAGTTTTATCTGTAATTACACACTTTACAGAAGTTTACCGAGTTATTCACAGGTATTTGAAAGCAGCACAAGGAAAAATATGAAATTGTTTCACAGTAAACATATCATTCTGGAATTGGAAACATCATTTTTACTACCATCAAACATCCACTGACAATTTCTTGATCACAGCTTTTTAAAAAATCCTTCTTTATTACTTACCCTTATAAAGTTCTGAAACTTTTTCTCCTGTTTAAAAAGGTCCTTATACAAAGCCTCGGCTTCTTTTTTCTTGCTACAAAACTCCCCAAATGCCGACACCATCCTGGTGCTGGATGGTGAATCAAACTGTTCAATCAGCAAGTCTCCTATCTGTGAGACAAACTTGTTGGGGTGCTCATCTTGTCTTTCTTGTAGCCTTTGTAGGAATGTGGCTGATATGTCAATAAGATCTTCAAGGCGTGGAAACAGTCTGTCCACCAGTTCTGGTGGCAGGCCTACCTCATGCACCAAACCATGGCTGTAAACCTGAAATCACAATGAATGATGTAAATAATTGTTTTACTGAAAAGTTTTTATTCAAAAGATTTTAATCAATATTTAAAGTCATAATAACTCTTCGTTTCGGCCAAAAAATGAATTTTTCTGGAGTAAACAACAATTTTCCCATACTTACCAATGGTTAATGAATCCATTTTTACATTCAAAGTTAGTCCCTGGATTTTTTCTAAAAAGTTTGGTTTTTTGTTAAAATCTCTTAAGAGATTTTAAAAGAGTATAGCCATCAATGGAGGTCACGTGGTCTAAAGACAAGCTCAGATATCAGAATAATAGCTATAACTGCTGTTTTTGTGGTAAAACAGAATATATTATATTTCTATGAGTTATTCACAATGTTTTTATTGTGAAATATAGATCTTATATAAAGAGTTATTATCCCTTTAAATACTAGAGTTTATATGTATAAGATTACTTTCGCATAAATATATATTTATACCATACTTTTTTTTTATTTTTTTTTTTTTAGGATAACGAACCATTTTATTATAGCAGTTCCCATTTTTCTTTAATATAACGCTCTTTTTCCCCGTTTTTCCTCAACACGTTTTCTTCCACGGAAGCTTCAAGATACCCTGAGAGCAATTTCTTTTATTAATGTGCGCGACCGTGTTTGAACTTAATTGTTTAAGTATTGATATTTAACGTCATTTACAAATACCAATAAAATAACCCCATGAAATAAATGAGATATATTGAAAAATATGAAAGCCCACCAAGACGAGTTTCATACCTGTTATTACCTGGCTTGGGAATAGCAGCGGTGCATAATTAACAGGTTTGTTGTAAACGAGCTTTTATACCATACTTTTAATAATATTTCTTTTACATAAAAAAAAGTTTTAATAAAAAACTGCATAGTTCCAATATTATCAACCAACCCTTTGCATGATCTTCAAAGTTCGCAGATGGTGTTTTTCTGTCATAACGATTTCTGGAAAAAAATTCAACAATCTTGGGATTAACCAATCAAAAAAAAAAAAAATAAAATAAAATAAAAATAAAAATAAATAAAAAAATTTAAACATTTTTTGCACCAATGTGAATCCAATTATTGTTTCTTAACCTAAAACATGCTACATATGTAACTGTCCACTAAATCTCTGAAAGGTGTCATCTTAGAACTGAAAACCACATTATATATCAAACTTACCCCAAAGGTGATCCTGCCTCTTGACATCTTTCTTACTAAGGCCAAGTTTGGAGATTTCTTTTTTGTTGACATAGACACTCCAAGCTTCAGGTTCAGGGCCTCTGATCATCAGGTCTTCATCATCCTCAAACTCCACTTGAGCACCTATGGAAGATAAAAATTGAAATATCTTGCTTAATGAGCTCCAGGATAGACTTCTGGAAATATATTCTGATAGTGCCTGGAAATGTCTGAAACTGAACACTTTACAATAAGTAGAACTATGATGTCTAAATACTCCTGAAGAGAAAAACTTCTCATCCACTTTTTTTAAAAAAAAATTAATCACTCCTAAACCAATTGTGAATCAAATAATTATCTACCTACACTGAGATTGTGTTTTGTATTTTATCAAATTCAAGGTGACACTGAAGTTGACAATCATAGGTTTATGTAATTGTGTTAGCTGAGAAGATTGAGTAATGGAGACTGATTGTGACGGAGAAGAAATAAGAATGTGCTGGTATCTTTACCTTCATCCAGTGATTCCATTGAGAGAGAGACTGTGTCTTCCAGGTTATTGCGCAGTCTGCTTTGTAATGAGCTAAAGAAAAAAATAAATAATGGAAAACCAATTAAAGTGTGACAAAACAAAATACCAAATAACATATACTGGCTGTAAATGGGGGTTTTCATTTACCTGCTTGTATCCCATTAAAAGTTCACAATTCACTAAAAAGAGAACTTGGTAATTCTGTAGAGAGACTTACAGTGTTGAAGGGTCCTGCCCCATAGATATCGAAGCGCCATCTAGAGACTCTTGGGATTCCTCAGCTATGGCTTTACTGGAAAATACAAGCAAAATATACAGTTACTCTCCTATAAATATAAACCACAACTGTATTAATAACCAATAATAGTACTTAGCTAAGATGTCAGAAAGAACATTGAGAATTTGAACCAATAATTCAAGGCTTTTAAGTTTTACTTTATCTTTTCTAATGTTCAGTGATTTTATAAATGATCAAGGTTATGAATCCTGAAAGCTTCAAGCACAGATGTAATATGGGATTGCAGAGGCAGAGAAAACATGTAATTTTACTATTTCTCCTTATTCCTCTTTGTTCTTACTACTGTCAGTCTACTGTAAACTGCAATATTTAAGATTATGCATCCTAAAGTTTAGTGAAATCTGAAATAAAAGCATGATCTAAATATTGCTAAATTTACAACTAAATGCACACAAGATACCTAAGTTTAAATATGTAGAAATAACTTAGATGCTGACTGACAAAATACAGAAAAAAATTAATAAAGTTAATGTTTAAAGTTTTCAGTCTTAGAATTGAGGTTAATGTCACTTATTAACATTAGAAAAACACTCATGCTTTTGTAGAATAAATTATTCCAACTTTTACAAGGCCAATTTTTTTTTCAAATAAAACATGGCAGTTATTTAATCTATTTCAAAGGGCAACACCATCCATATCCAAGTACTTAAAAATTGGCTGAAAAGAATGCTTTACAAAATAGGTACACGTAAGTACAAATACATGGTGAAGGGGCACTAATGCACTGAAATACTAATATGACTGCACATATGTGCTTAAGGCAAGCTGAAGAAAAAATTTCTGGGATGAAGTTTGTGCACAAAATTAAAGCATGTTTCCCTATATGATGAAGTCCTACACAAGGCAGTGTGTTCAATGCATTGCTTTAAATCACTTAAAGTGCAGATGCATTATACCAGGCCCGTAGCCAGCAATTTCAAAAGGGGGGTTCGTTTTCTGAAAAAGTGGACCTTTTCCCATGAAAACTTCATGTACCTAGATCAAATTTTACCCAGAGTGGACCTTTTCCCAGCAAAAGGGGCGGTTCTTTCGAACCCCCCGAACCCCCCCCTGGCTACGGGCCTGTTATACATATTCTTTTTGTCAACATATTGCCAGTCTTCAACTTGGTACCAAGAGTGTATAAAAGGGACTTTTGGAATATATGCCATGACCAAGTTTCATCACTTCTTGTTACATAGTGTTAAATATATTTATATATGCAGCAAATGCAGTAAACAATACCGTAATGGCAATGCTGGTTTCATGACAATGACCCGAGGAAATCAGCTCTACTAACACAGGCAACTTTCTCTGTTATAGACTAAGAGAAAACATATTCTTCTAGGATGTTATTCTTTTCAACTCTTGCATTCAAATAACAGTTGGTGTCATGATGAACCCAGTTTAATGGGGAAGATGACCTTTCAATGAAATATTAGTGTTTTGATAACATTTTCTGATATAAATCATACATCCATAAACCCTACAGATATATGTCACCTAATATGTTTGTAATTTTACTATTAAAACTGAAAATAACATGCAAGTAAACTTTTTTTTCCCAAAATGTACTACTCTGTTGGAATAGTCATCACAAACTTTACCATGCCAAAATCAAAATATAATGCAGTGATTTAAAAAAATAGAATAATAAATAAGAAACTAAACGTGCACCTGATTGTGGACATGCTTCTCCATTTTCCATTTTTATACACCAATGAACACCAAATTAAATGGCATTCATCTGTTACCTTGCTTCTCTTTAATAACAAAAATACTAATGAAAAAACCTAACTTTACCAAGTAACAAGATTTCCCAACATTTATGCATTTCTAACAAATAACAATCTGTCATCATTAATATCCATAAAATTCAACATTTAAAGCGCAGTTTGCACAAAAGCCTTTGCCTATTCAAAGCCCAAAGCAGCTTGCTACTATTACATGCATGCCATTAGAACAATGACCCAAACTTGCCAAGATCTGGCAAGGAACACTTCAAAAGCCATCTCACCATAATACCAAAAGGGATGCTGAACACTGATAAACACTGGGACTCACATGCCACAGAACACATGGTGATGCAGCCAGTTGATTAGTAACTTGCAAGCATAGACAAATACATACATTACAAACATATGATTGTACATCTATATATGTATACTTTGTATCCCAGCATGGTTGTATTAGTAGACATGAGCCAAGGGTTAGTAAATGGCATCACTTACTCTATCCCAAGTTTAGCTGCAACCCGCCGCCATTGAGAATATGCCCCTGAGGACCATCGGCCAGCATTCAATCAATTAGTGAAAATGCATGCCATTAGGTTTCAAAGTGGTGTTTAATGAAATAAATTAACTAATCAAATAATATATGACAAAAATTTTAAATGAAATAAAAAGAATTAATTATGCAGTGACTTGTGATTAGTATAGGATACAAAATCAATAGCCTGTCACATTTTACTCCTGCTTGGTAAAGTAAAAGTGAAAGCTGGTAACATACTTTCAATCCTTTTATTCATTCCTAACAAGTTCGTTGACCCACAATAAAGCAAACTAATATCCTGACACTTCACCCGCTTTCTAAAGGTTACACATTTATCTACTCAAGAGCTACAGCATGTATGTTCATTTGAAAAGTATATTTCAGGTCCATATTCAGAGTTCCTCTCTCCATTAGACAGGCAATACATTTGTTGCACACCTTGGTGGAATAAGCATCATTAAGCTGCTTTGTTCTTCTTCCAATTTACTGGCAGATGTACACATGAAGCATTCTTTAAACTTTCTGCCAATATATATTTGCTGTGAGAAGCTTCTTTAAGCAGCCATCAAACCAACACATTTTTATATCACAGAAGAGAATTCAGCAATAAAGCCTCAGTTTCAGCACAGACCATCGCATGCCATGCCAGTGAAGCACCCAAGATGGGTGTGAAAATTCTGAAGCTAGTGCCAAATACTTGGACAAAATAGAAAAGACGAGACTTCAACCATGTATGAGGTAGTTGTTGCGAGGAAGCAAGACAGGCTTGTGTTTTGAGGAGTTGATACTTACTGATCATTTGGAGATGAATTCCTGTTTGGCAGTGAACTAAAGGAAACAGATGTCTGCAATAAAAAAACATTCTAAAGTTAGGTAACTGATTAATACTTTCAGGGCGACCAGCATACAAATCACATCAGAAATACATATTATTTTACCCAAGAAAACAAAACAAAAAAAAAAAAAAAAACGAATGGATTAACTTATCATATAGTTATCTTTTAAAATTTTTTGGTAAAAAAAATGATACATTACAAGGTTAAAATGCATCACAAAACTGAGGTATATAGGTATAATAGGCATGATTCCACTACTATGATTACACAACTTCATCATTAATGTTAGCAAGTCTCATTTACAGTAAACCCTAACTATAAGTCAGGTCTCCTGAAAAAATATAAAATCATTACAATAGAATTTTATCATTTTAGAATTCATCAATTTTTATCAAATTTATATGCCAAGGTAATTTTTACCATTTTGCCCAAATTAAGTTAGGCAGGTTTGGCTGGTAGCAGATACTACAACATCTGGATTCCCTGATGTTATTTTAAGTTAACTTAAAGACGCACACTTACCTGTTTAACCCGACCAGCGGGCACTGACCCTGCCTCCACAAAAGACTGTGATGATTTCAATATTGGTCCACCTTGCTGCCCTCCTACTTAAATACAGGTTTGTTCATAAGTGAAAAATGAAACAAAGTATGCAAGCAATTATAAAGACTATTACTAACTAGCAGAACTGACTTTCTTCATCAATAACAAAATTTTACAATATTCATCTAATAACTGTTCCTTTATTAACTTCTAAGAAGTACAGCTCAAATCTGTCAAAATTTCTGGCAGGAATATTAAATAATTAAACACACACACACACTGATTTCAACCAAATATTTGGCATTTAAATGTTTTGCTTGATTAGAGATACATGTATAAAAGGCTATGCAGTATGATCCATCACTACAGTTTTCTGCAAAAATTCCTTACAAGTTTTCCTGTTTGATTTATCTATCAATAAGGCTTCTTCCTGTTTTTTGGCAGAAATTAATACTTTCCACTTGGCAATAGTACACTGCCTTTTCAATCCTTTTGCACCCAAAAAACGTAGAAAAATATGCACCCAGAATATTTGTCAATCTTTCTTTTTTAGAAGTGAGAAAGGGGGGCAAGATGGCTCCTTCCTTGATTTCACAAAGCAGTTTTTTTTTAAATATCTAACTGAACTTTATGGACAAAAATCCCCATTTGAAACAATAATGGCACCATCTGGCACAAATTAAGTATCAAATACCAAGGTAAAGTTTAGTCCCCACCTTTAGGTACTGAACATCAACCCCATGTTTATAAATTTGGTAACATTTACTGTGTGTATTGAAAGTTGAGTCTGCCAACAACATAGAAGTTTACCCAAGCTATCAGTTGATTTACATTATCCAGTGATCTGTGCTGTCTGCCATGATACTTAGTGCACTCAAGACAAAACTGAGTAGAAAAATCCTTTTAAATATGGAATGTTTTGAAAATTAACATTAATCATCCCACACAATTTGTTCCAGTAATATCCCCCCCCCCCTCCCCTCTGACCTCAACACTCCTAGCCAATTGCATATCAATAAATACTTCATTGTTTTTAGGAATGTGACCAACATTACAGTAATAACAGTAAAGTGATCAGGCATAATATGGTAAGGGCCCAAATAGTAAGGGGGAACACATGACCCCTTCATCAATTTCTGTTGTACAGAGAATTCCTTTCAGAATTTGTACCTTAACTGAAAAAGAAGGTAAATACCAGGGATTCTCTTAAAAGAAACCATCATTGGGGGTTTCCTGAAGTTATGGTATGGGATGAAAGGAAACCTAGCTTTTTCAGCTTACTGGCAAATCCAAAATATGGATTAGACTCATTTGGTGCATACAACTGCACCTCCCCCCTCCCCAAACCCCCCAATGTCCAAAAGTTACCATGAAAACATGCACTGACTATAAGTTTGCACGGTTGGTTAGCAGTGAGGTTGTTTAGCAGTCACGCTGGGTGCATACAGGAGAGGTGATCTAAAGGTTGAAAAGGGAGATGTGATGAATGAAAACACCTACCTGGAGGGGGGCATCTTTCCTGTATTTCCCGACGATATGGCCTCTGTAAGAAATTCACAAAAGTGCATCAAAAATAAATAAAGCAAAAACTACAAATGATACACTGTTTTTCATCAATAATTGTTGGGGCTTTTCCTGAAATTTGATTTTTTTATCACAAACCATTTTTTTCACAATATGTAGCAACTGGGTATACCAGATTATATTAAATTCACATCTCATATAAAATTTACTCTTGGCTTTATCTGCCCATCCTAAAGATAGGTAAGGGAACATTTTTGAAAACTATACTTCGCTGTTCCAAGTAACCATTTTTGGTTCAAATTAATTACAACACTTCATCCATTTTCTTTCCATTATCATTCACGTGACAAGTGGGCTTGACAGTGTTAACCATTTCAACTGACCAAGGACATTTCATTGTTCAACTGTTCTCTTATCTACCTAGACTAAATCACAAGATGTTTTCCATATCTAATGTTTCTAATGATAATCCCATATCTTGTTTTCATTCATCTTATAATCTATATACGCCATATTTTCATGTCTGCCTGCATTAAAGATTTCAAAGAAAAATCTTAACATTTAGTTTACTAAAAGAAGTGTTTTCAGCAAATCAATTTACTGGAAATAAAGTACTTGAACTTGCAAATAACTGACAATAAAGAGAATCAAATACTGACAAGAAAACAAGTTTAAAATACAAACAAAGTGATTTTCTACTCTTAAGTCACCTTTTCTTCCTCAGGGTATGTCACTTTGAACTGCAGAGTAAGTCTAGCCATGGTTCTCTGACACAGCTAGCATCGAAACAGAGGGATGGAAGGGGCTCCGAAACTATAACAACTGTTAATATTGTATAACTCCATCAAACTTTAGATATTTAAGTCTCCATTCAACACTGATGATCAATATGCACTGGTATTACAAAGGATAGATGCAACAAAGGAAAGAAATGAGTAAATGGGATCCATCTTTGGACTAGCAGTATAGAGAGTAGTTAAAGTTGACTAGATAGTGGAGATTCCTGTACTATTTGACATGTACCACTGCCAAACAAATGTTTCAATCCAACAACACTGAAGAAGTCACAGTTGTGCAGTGGTATAAACCACTAAATCAAGATATAGAAGATATTCCACAAAATATGAATTCTCCAGATTCTCTGATTTTCCTGGAATCTTACATGGCCTGGCGGATCACACTGGTTCAGCAGTAAGATATCAACCTAAATGATACATACTCAACCACATGGTTCACATTTGACAGTTCAACATATCCCCTCTGCTGCCACTTAGTACAGACTGTGTGCATCTTCCAGGTAATCCATTCCAAACCTTCACAGTGCCACAAAGAGATGTAACACTTAGGTAAAACAGCAGTATCGCTGCTGGCATCTAGTGCCCCTTCTCCCCAGATACCATGTCCTCTCTTAAATGGTATCTGCTGAGACTTTTAACCAAATAGAAACACACCAGCAGCACAATGAATCCATAGCAGACCCAGGGCCTGATTTCTTTCACCTTGGTAGAACTATAGCCCCTCCTTAATCATCCCTCTTTTAATGGACCAGAAACACGAGGTGTACTTCAGCTTGGCGGTGCTCTCAGAAGAATTTATTCAAAGGAAAATTTCCAAGTTCTACAGCTATGACCTTGACTTTACTACCTGTGCAGCTAATGAGGCAGTGCTATCTTTCACCCTCAGGTGTGGACTAGAAGAGGGGAAGTGGGGGGGGCAAATTTTTTAGGACCAGTAAACTGAACTTTTCATGCACATATACTGTAACCATTTTTAATCAGAATAGTATCAATTATGTTCTACTTTTTCCAGTGCTTATATGTCATCATTCAGAGAAAACCATTTTTGGTTGATGCAAAAAGCTACTAATGCGAGGCTCATGCCATAAAATTAAGAAAATTTACAGCTATTTCCAGCTCCAAGTTTACCAACTGCAACCATATGTGAAAAGTTTGTTTATAAATTGCTGGGCAGGAAAAAATCATAACACACAACTTCAGCATTGCCAGACTTTCTGTAGTTTATAAAACACCAAGTTCTCTATTCTGGCATCAATGCAAATGTTATCTGATATTTGTTCCAAGCTGCTTTAATCTATTTAAACACAAGCTTATTTTCTATATTAAAATTATAGGATCACCCAATGGTGCAAAACGGTATCAAAGCCACTTTGTTAGAATCTAAACGCTCTCGCACATTGAAATTGATGCTGCATTTCTTTTTTCAACATGGAAAAACACCAGTCTTACTAAATATATCCAAAGAAGACCATCTAAGTGACTTTTCTGACTAAGCTTGAAATTCAAAGTGGCATATATTACTTTCAGGATGAGAATATAAAAGTAGACTTTATGCAATTATAGCACCTCTTCAAACCTGTTCAGGTAACTCACAGTCATCAGCATTGCTGAAGAGTTTATTCATGAGAACTGATAGTTACAGTAGCACTTCACAGGCGGATGTTTTTGCTCATAGTATCAGGAGCAGAAGATAATTACCAACACATCTCTACCTAGGCTGAAAGTCTATCTGGTGAGCCTTCTATATTAACCCATCCATGCCAAGTTTATTTTAAACCACAAAATAAAAAACATTTTTCAAAGTTAATTTTTTTTTTTACTTACGTTTTCTACAGATATTACTGAATTCTTTATTTCTGTTTGAGTATATAAATGCCAAGATTATAATATGTAATAAAAAATAAATAAGGCCAGCATTCACATAAAGAGCACAAATAATCAGGGAGGCACTAAGTACTCTTTGCAACACTAGTTGTCAACTTTATGCAACATAGAGTGCAGCTGAGACGTAATTTGCTCTTGTATGTCGCATACAGGGGACGACGAGTAGTTGAAACTAACTTATACCTGGTGCTTTGAACAACAGGATAAAAGCACTGAAGCAAATGAAAATACAGACAAGCCTGTATGCAAAATACAAGTGCAATTATCTTCATTTTTGAAGTGCTAGCCATGGTATAATTATATATTATATATATATATATATGAATTGCTACATATTTATAATGGGTATACTTAATGCAGTTTTACTTCAAACTGGCTTATTCTGAATGAATGTACATATAAACAGATCTCACAAAAACATGGGCTGGTTGAAGATAAATTAAGATTAACTTCTACTTGATATAAACTGGCCTAAAAGTTAATGTGTTGCACCTTCCAACATTAAGGTGTGCTACTCTCCCTGTTTTTATCATCTTTTTTTGTCTTACAGAGAGATACTCTGATAAGGCGGAAGAAGGCAATTTTGCACTTAACTTGTCAATTTGGTAGAATAGTAAAATTTCATCAGAAAGAAAATGTTAACCAGTGGAGCCCAAGTGTGCTGAACTTGTAGCAATCAGAAGTCTTGCCCTCCAGCCTTGCCTCCTATAGACCTGACCATGTGTTACAGCAGCTCAGCACACAGATATCAAGCCTCTGTGCATCATTTTCTAGACACGAGATGAGGCCAGATTAAATGGTGCTTAATTTTAACACCAGGTAAAAAAAAGGAGGCCATTCAGGACAGTTTTTACTGAAACAGTTTTTAGAAAAACTTGAAGATATCTGTAACCATCCATGTGAGAATATTAACATAGGGATGGCTCTGGCTTACATTGATCAGGATCTCAAACAACTGACTTAGAACAATGCTGAATGCCTTCATTATTTTACTTGTGTTAATTCTTTATTTTGCCTTAATGGGATATTACTGACTATATGGTATAGTTGGAATGGCAACTGCTGGACAAAGGTGTTGTGCAATGAAAGAAGATAGCACTCTGACCAAGGTCTAACAAACAATATTTTAAACCATATATTATCAATAATTGCAAACTGTCTTGATGTGTACCTCATGATGTATTCCTCTTTATGACCAGCCAGAATGTGGTAGTTGAGTCCATTCATTGCGTGAGGTGGTGTTCTACAACTTATTCTCACCTCACATTAAAAAATGTGTGATTTGCTGAACAACACTATCTCCTGATGATGAAATACATTCTTTCCAAAACATAATTTCATTATTTAAGCTTAATGATTTCTCATTTCTTTTAACTACCACAGATTTTCCCACTGAAGTAAGCTAGTCTCTGAAATGTGCCTATCCTGAAGAACAAAACATGCCAAATATTTCTTTAAAACAAGTCAGACTTTTTTGTTTATCAAAACCAAATTTCATTTGCTATGTTTTTAAAACAACCTTCAGGAAAAAGACCTATACACATGATCTCGTTTATCTTACCTTGTCTTTTTTGAGCTTTAGACAGGGAGGGACAGAATCTTTGCACGAGCTGTCATGGACGTTAATGCTACAGTCTGAAATTTTCAACAATAATGTATTTAAATTCAATTTCAAACCATAAACAAAAGGAACAGACCAATTAAACAGTTTGATCTCTACAATGTAAATCCATTGCTTTCAAAAACCTTGTATGGAAACAATATAATAATCTCTGTACCATCAAACTTCTCACATATTCATCATAAAAATAAATAAAACAGATGGCTGCACCTACGTAATGAACAATTTACTTAAATCTTATTTAAATCTCTAAGTAAATTTTTAATCACACATTTTCAAATCTATATTATTGATTTGTTTATGGAATGAAGAGAACTTACTTTCACAGCTGACTGCAGGTTTGTTAGCAAGTGTTTTACCACAGATATCACAGGAAGTAGAATTACTAAAGGAGACACTGACAAACTGGTGAGTTTTCTTTCCTTCTTTATCCTTCTGTAAGTATTAAAATACACAATTTTAAAAAATGACAGCCATGATAATTTTTTGGTTAACACATCAACATCAGTAATTAAATTTATCATTTTATTACAAAGATCACGTTGAAAAGATCCTTAATTCTAATGAGCAGCTTATTTGTAAGTGTGCATAAATACTACACTGAGTTTCAACCATGTATTTCTACCACCTTTTACATGCTGATAAGACAGTAACACTGAGGTGCAAGGTCACCAATTAGAGATAATGAAAAAGGTACAAGGTTGTGAGTTTCTGTCTTCAAAACATGAGCGATGTTAGCTCTTACAGACAAAAATGCATGCTTTCTCATCATAGCATGTTTAGAGAAACTGGATATATTTGCAACCTTTTAATCTGATGGGGATGTGACAGAAAGCATGCTAAAAGTTATGCTTACTCGTTTTTGCCTATGGCTCCCGAACTTCTGCATAAAACTCAACTTTCTTTTCTTTTCTTCTTTTGGTTCTTTTTTCTGTTCTTGTTCCATGTTATCTTCATCTTCTTCGAAATTTGCAGGACTGAAAAGAAATACTGGGAATGAGAGCCATTTTCTATGTTCTGGCAATGTGTGAACTGTGCAGAGAAAAATCCAGCATGAGACGGATATCAATAAAAACTAGGAGAGCTATGTCCATAAAAATAAAGACCAGAGTTTTGCATTTCCACCTGTATAGAATCTGAAATGTTAATTAACCCCAAAAGCAACAATCTGGCCACCATAACAATAGGCAGTAAAGTTGGTCTGACACACAATTGTGGCCTTATAAAATAATGATCACTGGCAGCAATATGCTCCATAAGATGACATGCAATTCCACCAAGAACATTTTGATGAGAAGTTGTTTCCATGAGACTAATAAGTTTCCCTTCATTAGAATGATAGGTCAAAATAATTGCACAAATAATGACACCTTGTTGAATTTCCTTTTAAATGGGACAAATATCAGATATAAATCAATATTTGAACACAGAAGTAGAAGCCTGAAAAACAAAACAGGAAGCTTTTCCTTATCACTACAATAAAAGCTCTTCATTCATTTCATTCAGGGACAAAAACACCTTGATAAGATTGGTAACCAAAATGTTCTACTGAAAATTAATACACTGTCTACTTGTGAGGGTAAGGTTTTATAAAGGAAAATGTGACACGGGAAAAAGAATTAAACCAAAGTTTCCTACAGTACTTTTGCACCACCATCACTACTACTACCTAAAATTAGGATTGGGAGTTTTAAGATTCAGCTATGAAATTCACAAAATCACAACATGGTGGACTAGATAAGCTACAAAATTCTTTCTAAAACTTCAGCTACGTTACACAACTTCTGATATTAGAAATTAAACAACAACAAACACTATTCAAAACACAGACAAACAAAAAACATGGATATTTTTTCTTCAAATTATAATGAATTTGGTGGGTACATAAAAACATGGCAGTAATTTGGTACAAAGGCCTTAGATCTTCAAAGCAATCACCACACATCTGCATCTACATCTACCCCTCTACTTTGAAAAAGGATAACAATGTGAATAATGTCTCCCTTCCAACTGTACAAACATACAGAAGGTATAAAAGATAGTCACAACATATTGTTTGGGATAAAGAAAGCACCGTTTTACCCAGCATTACTTACAGCCAGAACTCGCGCATTGTCTCTATCACTGACCGTCGCCCCCACTGCTTGACACTTTTCTTCCTGTGAGGGAGGTTGGAAAATGAAAGCAAAACATTGCAAAATGGTGGAAACATTTATGGGACTGGGATCCATCAGCCATTATTTGTTTGTAGGCTTATCATTAAAAACACTAAGACAAAAAAAAGCACAAACAAATATATAAATATGTCTAGTCATACATGAACCTGAATGCCAGTGCTGCTAATACAACTGACAAACATTTCCCCAATTGGTCTGTCCAACTTTCTTAGTGAATTGAACTGACCAATGAGGATTTTATAAGGATGGCGATAAGCTAAAACACCCACAGCCTAGGAAATACAAAAAAATACCTAATAGGTTTGAGAAATGTACAGTAGAGCCCAAGAAGTGAAACATCCTTGAATACACATGTAAGAAGATGCCAACACAGAGAAACATTGCCAGAACTTACACCATATGTTTTCCGTAGACCTTCCAAAGATACCCACAATAGCTTAAAAGCCTCATACTAAAAACCTAAGATCTTAAGAAGGGAGAGGGAAAATGGACAAGATGGTGTTAATATTGATTTATGTTGGGTTAAAACTGCTACCTAGTCACTACAACACTTCACAACAGAATGCCTGTAAATGTTTAGGCACAAGCTATGTGAAATATGTGTGAAAACTTGGCATCACTTTTCTTTGTGACACAGAAGTAACACCATAAACAAATGGTTAGTATTTTTTTGAAGAGTTGTCCTTCTTGATGTTTGGGTTTAGTAAGACTCCTCTCCGCAAATTATCTTCAAAGGAAAAGGGAAATCTATGACCACTGCGATTTTGTCCCTTAATCTATAATGGAGTATAATTACTTCTAAAGACAGAAGCTAGCCAGTGTTTGTCTATAGATTTCCTATGATCAAAACACTGCATGAATCCCTACTATATATATATATATATATATATATATATATATATATATATATATATATATATATATATATATATATATATATATATATATATATATATATATATATATATATATATTGCTACGTTGAGAGATTTCAGAGGTTGCAAAAACTGTTATCTTTTGTTACACATATTTCAAATAAAAAACACTGCATACAAGATGTTAAAATAAGTATTTTAGTAGTTCAGAACAAACAGATAATCATGCTGGGATATCACACTGCATTATAAAATGAAATGGGTGAAAAAAATTATTTACACAACAATTTAATTTTTTTTTAAATTGTGCAAAACTTGAGATTTTACCCCTTTTCAATTTCTAAATCACTGAAGTTAATAAGGTGGGTACTAGCAAAACAGGGTTTGAATTCATTAAGAATAAGCAGGAATAAGTAACTTCATGCAATTTTACAAATACTTTGGAGAATGCCCCAAAATTTGAACAACAAGTTAATATACAAACGTCTGTTAATTCCTGGGATAGCGCCACATTAAGGTTTTGTCCAAAAACCAACATATTTCATGCAGGAATCAAATCTTCAAGAAAGAAAGGGTAGGTTTTTTCAATCTAGTTCCTCAATTACTTACTCATTTAAGAATTCAATCATGGAAACCCGGGCTTTACGTTTACTTTCCTCGTCTGTCATCCCATTTTCTTGAGATTTTCTAAGTGCACTGGAAGATAAAACAGAGCTCTTTGCATGAGGCAATATTGTAATACTGTTAAAGTGTGCCAGACCCACCCCTATGCCCTTATCAGAAGTTCATCTTAGATGATTTCACAATCAGTTGAAGACAGATTACAGAGTAACTCCAGCGATATCTTTTCTAGATGTCACGGTCATCCAGCCTCTTCCACATAATACGAAAAATTGGCCTGCTTGTTTTTGCTGTTCACTCAAACAAACAAAAAGTAGCTCACCTTAACCATCCATTTTGAAATATTTTGTTAGTCAATGTATTATTCATTATAAGTAAAAATTTTAATCCTATTTATCAACATGTTTGTTTAGAAATTCCCAACAACTGAACCCACTTTTCTGATCAAAAAGAAGAGTGATGTTAGGTGCATGGTGTTAATAGCATGCGCCAAGTCAAGGAAACAAGGATACTCTTTCTCTCTGAACTTTTTTTATTAAGTTCATGTATCCCTCCTAACACAAGGATTGGCAATCGTGCCTTCATGTCAAATAACTTCATATGCACCCAGGCTATTTACGAACATAGGAGGCAAGGAAAAGTCATCAAAGTAAGTCAAGGAATATGTTTGTAGCTCAAGGTCTGCTATTATTACATAGTCGCTCAAAGGCCTCTGGGAAAGTTCTGGATTAACATTCTTGGAATCCAGGTATTTGATTGGTGTGAATCATGTTTTCATTGGTTGGGAAGGGCATAAATTTCTGACTGTATGTCCACAGCACCTGAGTTTATTAAATACACTTGTGACTTTGCAAAGCATTTTTAAAACAAGCTGAAAAACGTGGCGACAGAGTAGAGCAATGGCACCTTGGATGCCCCATCGTTAAATTTATATGACATTAATTACTAGCAAGTCAATTAAATGCAGAATGCTTTTTTTCCCTTTGACCACATATCAATACATTTAAAAAAGGCTATGTAATTTCTGCTAAACAAAGCATATCAAAAAATGCAAAATTCCAAACCCAATTACAAAAAAAAAAAAAAAAAAAAATTCCACCTGTTTTGAATGGTTGCAAGGAATTTGTTTCAGAATTATTTCTTTTGGCATGTTATAATTCTACCAGATTGTTCACAAATGACAATTCAATAAACTGTAATGAACTATAGACTGATAAGCAGGAATCCATAATAATACAGATTTTGTATAACAATAAAATAGCTTCATCTACATTTCTATAATGACAGGAAGTGGAAATCAATGGATGACAGACAGGAGTCCAGCTGCAATAAGATTTAATAATAATTTCTGACAGGCCTTCTAAAAGCATGGATATCACATTTCATAAAAGTAATGTCAATATATCTGTTATAAGACATACCAATATATATTTATATATTTATTAACTGTTGTTATACATTTAAAAGCTAGCATGGTCAGAAAGCAAGTCAAAAGAAAAACTAGATGACAAAAGTAAAAACGAAGAATCTAACAAGCAAAAGCAAGAAGTGAAGTGAAAAGTGACAAATACAATACAGCAAAAGAGATGCTAATGGGAATGTTGCCTTTATACAGAACATACATATATAGTCATAATGGTGCTTTATGGAGACACTGACGGTAACAGTTTTCAGTGACATTTCTCAATTTTTTTTTCTAAAAATTGATAATTTTTGCTAATCACCAAAATGTGCTACCTCACTTATACTAAGATTTTGTAAAAAAAAAGAAAAAAAAAAAAAAAATTGGGAAATCCATTTCAATACATCTGTTGAAAGTTATAAAGCAATAACTACATTCCTAATTATCTCCTTGCAACAAAATGCTGAGACATTATGATAAAACTTTCTTCAACATGGCTGGCAATACATTAGCAAATTTTATCAGTCATCAATGGATAATGTTAAAACAGAAAATATAAAGGCACATCCCTTGAGCATCAGGCTTTCAAGCTGCATTGAGTATAACAGATAAAAGGAAAGGTGAAGGGCATCACTCACTCGTGTTCTTCTACTAGCTTTCGAATTGTTACATGACTCTGCTTCTCAGTGCTATTTATGTTAAAGAAAATAAAATTGAAAGAAGGGTCAATTTAAGTCACTGCAGTTCAGCAACATACAGCTCGTCTTTTATGCAATAAGTAAAATACACATCCCTCATTTTAGGGCCTAACAAGGTATTTTGGAATCTAAAAGATCAACTTGTACACCCATATTAATTTCAATTGAAAGTTGCTAAACATACAGATATAATATGACAAGACTTTTGAAAACAAATTTTTCTTTGTTATTCAATAATAGTGTACAGGAAGTGACAATCAGCCAAATCATTCAAATTCTGCAGAGACCCCCTAATAAAAGCTGTATCATACTTGTCACTGACTGACAAAATACACCACATACAAACAAACAATTATTAATTAAGTTATCAAAAAAATAATCAAATGGCTACTACTTGGTGAATAATAAAGAAATAGTGAGATAAATAATACTTTCTAAAGTAAATCTAAAAGGGGAGAAAAAGCAAACTAAACAAAATCAAGAGTCACACAATAATAAAAAATACATCACAATTAAATCTGGAACTAAGGAAATGCATTTTAAAGAATTCTAGGTTATGGAGTTAGAGCAGACAGGGAGAGTGACAACAGAGAAGACCAGTTACTTACAAGGCCTCTTCCTTTGTGATATGCCCTTCATTGAATGTGCCAGATCTCCGACAATCTGCAACTGAAGTACCAGTAATTACACATAAACGACAATGATTTAAATGATCGGATAACCTACTAGAGGAATTAAACTTTGAACTTTAATTTCAAAGTTAACAGCATCTTTAATAATTCATCCCATTTTTGTCTTTCAATAATTTAAACAGCACAACGTACATTACCAGTATTGCACATGAATCATTATATCTAAATCGATTCCAACCAGAAAGTCAAAATGCATCAATGAAACCCTGGCATATGAGAGGGAAAATAAAGAGGCAAACGTCCATACCTTCTCCTTCCTTTACAGAAGACAGAGATGGAGTGGAGACAGACATCTTGGACTGCTGCAAAAGAGTCACATTTTTCTGTTTGGGTGTCCTCACAGACATGGGGGGATTACTGGTGGCTGTGGTAGAGACATTGGTCTGGTTTGGAGCCATAGCATCCTTCTGAAATAACAGAGAAAAAGTTTTCTTAGACATTAAAGCAAGATAACACTCACCACATCATATATCACTTTACAATTGTATAATTTGCAGCACACTAGTATTTAGGAGGAATATATTTCTACCAAAATAAAGCAATTTTTATCATTGATAACCATCACATTCACATTCCAAAAATATGCCACGTTCAAAACTTATGTATTTCATTTGATGTAAAAACATGCTTAGAGCTTTTCATTAGACCAATGATAACTCCAAAACATGAAAGTTTGTTTTGAATGAATGTATAGACATCATCTAACATAAGACAGTAAGGATAAAGTAGAAAGCACAGTCAAAGTTCTTAACACTTTTTTTCTTTTGTGCCAATAAACTGCCCCTCCACCCTACGAAGGGAGGGGGGGTTAAAGTACGCAAGGAGTCAAACTACATCGTGAACTGTACATATTGATCTCCTCATCCTTTTGTAAGCAGAACATCTTGAAAGATCATTGGCAGAGGAAATAAAGTAAACTGGCTGCCAAGAACTTGCAATTACCAAGCAACTACAGATAATTTCAGTGTTTCACATGGATTGGAATGGTGAAGGACAGCAAATAAGCCAAAGGAGTCATATGCCAAGGAAAAAAGTTTATTCACCAGTCTTTTTCATTTTCACTGATCAATTTCACTAATTGTATAAAATCCCTATAGGTTAATTTAATCTTATAGCCAAACTATGGAATTACAAAAACATGCTTAAAAATTGCTAGTCCTGTAACTTGGCAAATATGTCTCATTAGATTCTAATTCAATCCATTTATGCGTAGTAATTGTTCATTAGCAAACTGGCAAATTAATAAACTTCCGTCTTATCTCTAGCTAGCCACAGCTCAAGATGTTCAAGCTATAATGCTGATAGCTATCGAGACATTTAATGTCCTTAAAATTCCTGAAATCACATACACAACAGTCTTATTCTTATTATATGACTTTTATTCAAATCACTGTGCCTTTAACTTTGCCATCAGTCAATCATTTAATCAGTACAAAAACCAAATAAATGATATTTTGATGGCCTGAGGACAGTGCACACTTACATACAGCTCTTCTAAGAGTGACAGGGCACAACCATTTCTCAGCTATATGTGCAGCAAGTGTACATCAACCATTGAACCCATATTATCACACAGACACTGTTCAAAATAGCTTGTATTGACAACGCATATCCCTCTTCATGAACCACTTAGTCTGAATTGCCTGAAAGTTCACTGGTTAAGTGCCTATATTATAGATAATACAATCTAACTTTACATCAACCAGAATGTCAAATCCAAGCAATTTTGACCTGCCAATAAATAAAAGCCACTTAGCATATCCACCAGACTACAGCAGAAAAGGTCACATACATATTTCTTTCTAGAGGGCACACAGGGTGATCAGCTCCCATTACGGGTAATTAAAAGTCAGGGGTAATAATTAACAAGAAACCATAGACTGAATACTGCCACAGTAGATAAGAGTGATTATTTCTACCCACCAGCAGCTAGTTGCAGGTGGTTTCTTCCCTTAACAGGACAGACATTTCCAGCTCCATAAAGCATCATAAAAAGTCTGAAGAAATTTCTCAAACCCATCTTTGCAGCAGTCAAAAATAAGAACCTGTTCAGTTCAGAGTCCAATTAGACTAAGGGTTGTAAGGGGGGAGTCTTTTTATTAAGTAAAATGCTTTTTTTTTAAAAAAAATACACATGGAACCTGATCTCATCTGACAGCAGAATCCACAGAGCAAGGCATCCCAGTGCTTCTTCAGTCCTTTGGCAGGTGTAAAAATGACAGCTAAGTCTGAATGGGCAGGCAAGGTAAATTCTCAACAAATGGCCTCCTAAATCTAGAGTGAAATTTACCCGAAAAGTGCATGTCTACAGCGATTAACCTGCCAGTTTAAGAGCGTTCCAAACACCATGGTTCATCACCACTAGATCTACCTCCAAGTGCTATGGAACATGTCTCAAACTGGTGCATCAAGATGCATCAAGCCCCGTGGAATGCAGGAAAAAAAGAACATGGAACTGCTGAGATCTTGTTGAAATATTTTTAAAGAGGTTGCAGACTCTATGGGCCACTGGTCTCCCTGTCACTGCACAGACATAAAGATATTTTTCCCTTTAAAAATAAACCTATTACCATGCCTTATATACTACAGCCAGCAGTGGAAAGCTTCTCTGGATGTCCAAGTGATCTTTAAAGTAGTCCTGTTCTTTGACCAACAGACTTACCATGTCCTCAGCAAAGTTTATCAACTGGCTGTATGTAAACCACTTCTGTAAATGGTTTCTTTTATGTAAAATCCAGTGAAATCATGGCCATTTTCTGTGAATCCTTCTTCGTGACATGGTCCATTAATGGGGCATCAAATATAATAACAGGATATGTTGTAGAAATCAATATTAGCCAGTTCACTGAATGTGGATTAAGCAGGGAATGAGACTGTGATTACAAAACACAGAGAAAGGAAGTCCAGTACTTTCTCAGCACTCAGACAGCATAGAATGGCCACCTTGGATTTATTGAAGTCATTTTATGCTCCTACATCACAGAATTTCAATAAGGTTCCAAGAAAACACACCAGAGGGTGCCATCAGCCCAATCTAAAGTTTATGTCCAATTTTTATCAAATCCTACTGATGGTTGGCAAAGTTGCAAAGGTAAATCAATAATCCACCTTTGCTTTTT
Organism: Lingula anatina; assembly: GCF_051362555.1. Taxonomy (NCBI): domain Eukaryota; kingdom Metazoa; phylum Brachiopoda; class Lingulata; order Lingulida; family Lingulidae; genus Lingula; species Lingula anatina. The sequence goes on along the minus strand of NC_141767.1, from coordinate 62,347,528 downwards.
CCTCGGTCATGCAGATTGCACCTTAGAGACCTAGAAGCAAACACAAAAATTGCAAACCTTTTCAAATGGGTACCAGCTCTTTTGACAGGTGAAATATTAAGTGGCAGGTCACTGAGGATGAAAAGAAAATTATAAATATGAACTGGATTGAATCTTTTTTCTTTGAGTAATGCAGTAAGGTTAAAAGGAAGACCCTGTTATAAAAAGAGGAGCTCAAAACTCCAAGTTAACTTAAAATATGGTGCCAAACAAACAAGGTAAACAAGTGAAGCAAAGAAATAAATATCTTAATATTACCAGTAGGATTTCCGTATGCTTGGAAAAGAAACGCTGTATAACATGTACAAGTAATCTTGGTGTTCAGATCAATGGCATCATACCAAACAAAAGTCAAAATTGGGATAACATGCACAACCTCCCCATCCCTTTAACATACAAACATGCCAAGCTCTCTTGCTAACCTCTTCCTGGCAAAAAAAAAATTGTTCTGCCATTGGACATGTCTCTCCCATGTAAAGTTTCATAACACATGGCTTCTGCAGTGAGACAAACACCATTCTGTGTCAATTTGGTTCATGGGTGATAAAAAATTGTAATTGCAAGGAATAAAAGATACGTGAAAGAAATCATGTCCTTTCACTTGCTGAGGAAAGCATTGTGTTTTGATACTGAGAGCAGCCAGCTCAATCTTATTTTAACTATACAAATTTACAAAAATATTTTTATTCTTAAACCCTGCAAATGTATAAATCTTGGATGTTCCAAAAAAAAATCTAAATCTAAAAGCTTTTGAGTATCAATCTTCTATTCCAAAAGTACCTTGCCTTTTATAACAATCTTAAAGGACTAGAAACCTAAGTCATAGTACAAAATGACAGAAAATTGTTTAGAATTAATTAAACTGAGAATTACTCAGAACTGCTAAAATATTTGACAGCAGATTTTGAGCTCATTATCTGTAAATTTCCCTGCAAGTTTGCTGGGGGGGGAACTGCAATGTGTTCCAAAAGCTAACCTACAGGCACAGAGCACCTTAGAAAATATATCCTACAGATTCATGGTTTTCCACTCTGAACACAAACTGGGTGAACAGATACTTCAGGTATGACAACAAACAAATTTCATTTGAAACACCTTTCTTGGAACCAATATCTTCTCGAGTCCATTTATAAAAATCACATTACCTATTTCCAAAAACCCTACAACATTTATTCATCATGAAAAAAAATCAAAGCAAGGGCATATGTATTCACCTTCCAGCGCAGAAGAAATATGCACACTTTATCACTGACACATGGAAGATCAATGAATGCCACTCCAGCAAATGATGTTAGATTATTCTATATTTCTAACACAATATAATTCTAGTCTTCTTTAAATTTTCTACCCTCCAATCCATCTATTCCCTATCAGAATTACCCACCTTCTGTACATCGCAACTGGTTATCAATTCTGTATCCTTCCATCCCAATTTCTGAAGAATAAAACTGACCATAACAGCCCACAAAGCCAGCCTGATATGACTAACAGACTATGTGCTTAGATCATACTGGAAGCTCCGGGACTATCAGCTCACAGTTCCTGCACTAGAGCACAATGTCAAAGTTTGCAAGGCTGAAGGAGAATTCTACTGTTCACCAGGTTGCTTCAAAGAAGAGAAATAAATTTGCCTGGTCATTCAACTAAACCTCCCTATAGATCAGGGCTAATTGCTGGGTCCTAGACAGACTTTCAAACCAAGGACAGAAACAAAATCCAAGCTGCGTAATATACAGATTGCAGGCCTTTCTGAGAACTCTCAATTTCCTGTTGTGGATGGTGCTCAGCCTTTTATCGATTGTGCTGAAATGGCAATCTAGCCACTACTTACAAGTCTATTATTGAGGAGGGTCCCTTGGGAACAAGCCTAGGTTATCTAGGGTATATATATATGGCAACTATCACAAGGCAGTTTACTTGGCAACTTGAACTGTCACCAATTCTGATGAGGAATCTAGGTACCATCATAACGTATCCATTCTATTAAATCTATTTGTGAAAAATGCCTATTTATGCAACTGATACAGCAGAGAGAAAGGGTAAAGTGAGGTTGGAAGGGAGGATTTAAATGGGCCTTCCTATAATCTTATCTAAAATCATCCTCTATCATTTTGCTGATAAAATACCATTACAGATCCTCTGAGCAACTGGCTTTGAACATACATAAAAATCATTAATATGAGACAGTGAGTTCGAATTCTGATGATATATCTGCTGACAAGTTTTTAAAAGGCAAAAGACTGGTTTCAGTTCACACTAATTCCACGTGAAATATAGAGGAGAAGATACTAGAGAAAAAAAATTAATAGAATATACACTAGCTATAATCAAAAGATCCCGGTGTCTATTTCTAAGTTTGTCTTGCAAGGATAAGAAATATCTAAAAAAAAATATAATAACTCAAGTTTATTTGTGTGATAACATAAAAGAATACTAATAATATTTTGATTTGATTATATAAATAGCTTTTTCTCTTCACTACCAGACTATAATCTGCAAACGTACTCGGGGCCAGTTAATGTTGCAAGCAGCAAACAGATACTGCAGCCTTGGACATATTTGTTTCCTCTTGTAACAGAGAAACCAAAACAATCATATTAGTGATTGCAGTGGGACCAAACCCTGGATCCGAATACTGTCAGCCATGCAGATGTACCATAGGAAGAGATTTAATAAAGACTATCAAGAGATATGTGTACCAGGCACACGTTCTTTTCCTTCTTCTGGTGAGTTTACTCATGGGATGAATGGGGGCGTGAAACTTGCTGCACATGCAAATAGACCGTAGATGCATGAATCCCAACAGAAAAATGCCAGGTCCTGCTGTAAGTATTACAGGAAGATTGTGTGTTTTATGCTGCAGTGTTGCATGTTGCAACAGGCTGTTGAGAATATTTTCTGTTAAACTTGCTGTGTGCAAAGCACTTGCAAACCCAGTGAGATACACCCTGTATTGAAAGAAGTATCTTGCGAAATCCCTCAACAGTAAACTTGATGCTAGAAGCTAGCAGATATTAATATAAATATTAATTTTCATCCTCTAGATGGGCAGTTTTAACTCAAGGGAAAAAGGAAGGTGTGTGTGTGTGTGTGTGTGTGTGTGTGTGTGTGTGTGTGTGAGAGAGAGCTTGCATGCATGTACGCGCATGTGTGACTATGTGTGTTATATTAATTAACAATGCAGGACAACAAAAAAGCACTAAGATAGACCAAAGATTTGACTTACAAACCATATTCCTCAAAATTTCTACTAACCTGAGACTCATTGGAGCTGTTTAAATCCAGGCCAATGTCTGTCAGCGAGCGAATGGAGCTGTTTCCTTGGCTGAGTGGTCGGTCTGGCGGAGACATCCCATTTCTGGCACCACTCGCTGTTTTGAAGATTAAAACACATTAAAAAATTAAAAATATCACAGATTTCACCTTAATTTCTACGCAGTATATCTGATAAATAACGAGGTGCCCTTGTCTTGTTTTCCATTTCATAACCCTCCATTTCCCAGAATATCCAGGCAAGTCATCCTGGCACTTTCCACTCCATACAGGGGTTCTTTAAAATAATTTAGCTTTGCATTATTTTCTTGTGTAATTTTGGAAATGCATATATCCTCTTACAGGTTATTAACAATAAAGTTTTAAATCTCGTGTTAGTAAAATAAATGTAGGTAATACAATCTGCCTTTGTACTTTTCTGCTTATTATCAGTCATTGACATGTTATGATTCCATCAAATTTGTTTCCTTTTTGCTTTTTGATTTTGAAAACATCTCAATACAAATTCCTAACTTTTCCGTGCCATTTTCTGAGTGCAGGAGAGCAGAACATTTGATGCCTTTACACAACTTGTCAACATCTCTTTACTGAGAGATGAAAAAAAAAAAAAACCCCTTTTTAATTCTTTGATTAAAATGAGAAGCTTTCAGGTTTGCATGAGCCCAAGGAATAAGTTTTATCAATGCAACAAAGCTTGAGCGAGTTTAAAGACCTTTTCAAATCTAGCATAAATATCTTAGTTCTTTTCTCACATAAAGTGGTACAGTTTCCTATTTAGGAGACTTTCTAACTTAATAGGCATGCTCCTAAGTTGTCAGTCCTTAAAGTGTACCATTACAGCTGTATTGATTAAGTATACCACTTGATGTGAAAAAGTCTGTAGATTATAGTTTATACAGGTTTAATAGACAGATCAGACCTGACATCAATCACTGACCATGAAAACAAGTTCTTTATGTAATAATAATAACTGATAATAAATGAGAGATAAATCTAAACATAACCCACATGCCATAGGATGCAAGGTTAATTGCAATGTGACACCTGTATATCAAGTCCCCCTATCAGTCACTGTCCGAAACTTTAACAATCCATTACTTTAATGGACTAGAATGTGTAATACTTCAAAAATAAAAAAATTAACCCAACTCATAACATCAACTAAAATATTTTATATGCAGTACAAAACATTCTAAAAATTTTTATTTTAAATGCATAAAAGATGCTGAAATTTTTTTTAACATGAAAGGTAATACCTTCTCTGAATTATAGCCAGATGTTATAAAGAGGCATATTGTAATCTTTCAAGTCACTGACTTTTGAAAACTCATGGTAGTATAATAATACAACTGTAGTACAGTTGGCTAGAAGGAAATTTATGTAGCACATATGCTGGTCACATGATTACACAACTGGTTAATAGATGGCAGCACAATGCCTATATAAAAAGCTGAAAGATGCAAGTGGACCTTTTTAAAACATCCTTCAAATGCAAACTCCAAAGGCCCACAGTTTCATATAGAAGATTAGAGGGCCTTAAACACAACATTTATACATCCAGATTTCCAAACAGATTTGTTAGACTTTCATCCCCAAAGCTTTAAGTCATTGTTTCTGGGAAAACCTACCTTCAGGACTCCCAATAATGTCAGTAGTGTAACTGCCAGCCCAGCTATGCCTGGGGTTCATGCCAGTGAGATCAGTGCCCGCACTGAGACTGCTGCTACTACCAGGGGACAGGGAGGCCGACGTCTTATGGTTGCCCAATTGTTTGTGGATGTAACCCTCTTCCTCTTCTGACTCCTCCGCTGCACTGTCTAGACTGCTCAGACTCATGCTGAAAAACAAGGGCAAGATAAAGTGGACATATTTAGATATATGTACCGTGGTCAATATATATCTATATTTATATTGGTGTGTTCAGACAGGGAATCTGATCCTTGAAACAGGTCCAACTTGGGTCATCAGATGACCAGACTGCATATAGAGCATTATTGCTTGATAACATAAGTTGGGTCCCTTTTTTCATCCAAAACAGGTAATTGTGTATTATTCAGCTCAAGATTGTCATAGGCTTATCCATACTTGGAGCTAAGAAAGTTGTATCAAATTGTATTACCACTGATCATCAAGTTGAATAGTTTACCACAAAATGAAAATGGTGATCCGATAATGGTTAACAATTCTAGTGACCAACACCTATACAAGGCCATCAACTTGTTAACTTCCAACCTTAAATCTTTGAACCATTTATTGTTGTCATATTTTGTGTCCAAATTAGCCATGAAGCATGTACCTATAGATATGTCTTGATTTTATCCCCGTTATTAACCCTGTATCTATTTAAAATGCTATCTCTATTGCCCTACCTGATAACATTACAGACAGATAGCAAGCAAACCGGATGTCACAACTGTAGCATTTTGTATATAACTTTGGCAGCACAGACCATTAGATTTCATCAAATCAAATAAATGGCCTTTGTCCTCCCCCATATTTATTGCCCATACAGACCAAACATGAGTTTGAACAGGTGAGTCAACTTGTGGACAGAATTAGAAGATAGTATTATGTCACACTCCAAATATCACCTTTAAAAATTCAAAATTCAAACTATGGTTTCTCACTTACAACTATCTATTCTGTTCCCACTACACTATTAAGAATTTTTCCAAACAAAGTATTAAGAATTATGAACAAAACATTATCTTGGAAAGTAAGAAAGTGTGTGTGTAGCATTAATATGTCAAGTACAAATGTGAGTCAAGACCTTAAAGAAAAACTGTTATGAAAATAACTCAATATGCCTTTTTCAGCTGAAAAGTATAAGAGGGGCAATATTTTAAAATAAAAGTGTGTTTTAGTCCACACAATGCTACATGTATATCTCTAGCTATCGAAATAGGTCAGTCTACTCAACCAATTTTCTTTCCGCATAAATCACTTATACTTCAGTGTGAAGCTTATTAAGGAAAAAAAGCCCGAGTCCAGACAGCAAACCAGAACCATCTGGTGTCTGAGTGTCCCCAACAGGGGCCATGTCCTCAGCTGAAGTGTTCTACACTCAGCTTGTTCAACAAATCAGGTGCACTGGCTCTTTGTTTTCATGTGGGTTGACTTATATTATTCTGCATTCAAAGTTTGTAATACAAAACTTCTGCAACAATTCTGCATTTCAATTTTAAATTTTAGATGACAGAGAACCTTTTTTCTCCTTTCCTCTATTTTTACAACTTCAATTTCAGAATGTGATTTGCACAAAAAATGAGATTAAATTAATTATATTAATTGCTTTACATAATAATTCATCAAAAATTAAGATATTCAAACACCTACCACAGCACAAATTTTTACTGATCATTTCTCAAAAAGTACCCACCTTTTCCCACTGACAGCCAGTAATTTATTCCTAAACTGCTGCTTCTCCACAGACATGCCCATCACGTGATGCGACCAGCGACGTTGTTTTGGTTTAACATTCTTGTGAGGTGTATTTTCCTCTAAAGTACCAGTGGTCCCAGCAGACGGAGAGGTTTCTTGGTACAAATCCTTACTATGCATCACTGGGTCCAGCACATCATAATTATCCTCTGAGCTATCCACTGTTACATCGTTAATTCTAATTTTCACTCCCTCGTCAATGTTTCTCATATCTGATGCTGTGTTTGTACTGTGATTCTGAGCACTGTTTCTTACAGAGGGGTATTGACTAAGCTCTTCAGAGTCATTTGCGGGATAATCCACTTCGTCTTCGTCGTCGTCTTCCTCCTCCTCCTCTTCAACCTGATCATCACGCTCCTCACCTATATTCAGCATGGACTGGTGGTGGTCTAGAAAGAAGAAAAAAAAAACAATAATGATGCAACTATAACAACATCTTCAATAAAGGTCTCACATAATGAGACTTCTTAGCTGTCTCTCTCTCTCTCCCTTCACCTGTTGGTGTGTGTGCGTGTGCCTATGCTGCATGCATGGATAATTAGCTTATTGTACATCAAATGTCTGAAAGAGTCCCTTACATTAAATGAGGTAACTTTAAAATATGTGATTTAAACATTATTACATTATTATAAAGTTCTTTGTAATATAATAAAACAGCATTTTTACCATATGTATATCATGTATGTTTTCTCATGGAATATAACAAATATTTCAAAGATCATTACAAGTGCCTGCTACAAATCAAGTTGACTTCTCAATAAACTACAGTTAATCCTCCCAAATTTGAATATATGCACGTAACTTGTACTAGGATATTTTGAATTATGCATGGAGGTGATAGGCTATGTTCACATCCTGCCACCCTTAGACTGGATATGGTCCAACTGATATGAGCAGAGGACCAGGTAACCAAGTTAGTCCCATTGTGAACAAGTCTTAGCAGTTACTAAGAGGAGGTATGTGCCTTGTCGGTTAAAGCTCTGGAATTTTGACAAAGGTGGCTTGTACCTGTTTTTTCTCTAAATAGTCCTTGTTCAGTTTTCTGATCTTTCAGTACACAGTTCATTGGTGTTTAACTATGAAAATATACACCAGAAAACAACTTTTGAAATATACCTGTGGCACTAATGGGGATTTACCACCCCGCATGGAAAAGAGATAAATGTCAATGTAGTCAAAAAAAATTGTTCACTTAGAAATGGAAAGTTTGACATTATCAGGTATCTGGATGCTATCTCATCTTTTCCCTCGATAAAAATGTTAAATAGACATAAAAAAGATCAATCTCATCAATGCCATTGTTATAGCAACTTTTCTTAATCATCAGCAACAAATACTTTCCTACTTCCTGGTTTCCACCTTGTTAGATTTTCAGTTTCACTTATGACTAAATTAACGTGAAAATACTTGCCAAAACACAGCATTAATAAAGATTTACAGCATACTTAAAGTACACTAGACCTTTGGTGAAAACTTTATAGATATATTTGAGATCAGAATCATCTTAAAGGCCACACACACCTTAATTCTCCAAAGGTCTTGAACCTTAGAATACCTGTGTTATAGAGATATCTCAAGAAGATTTAAAAAAAACACTCATAAAACTTTCCAGATTAATGACAGTAAATATTTACAACCTTGGCTCATTAATTATGTCACTTACCAAGTTGTACAGGTAAAATCAAACTAGATGTCAATTTTTGAAGAAACTAATACCAACAACTTCTAAAAATATGTGTCTTTGTCATTTCTTGTGTCATCAACAGAATTAATTTCCGTAAAGTCTAAAAAAAGAACTGTGGATTAATACCTCCTACAAAACCACACACAGACTCCATATACATGGTTGTTTATTCTATAAAATAATACACAACCCACACCACAATAACACACAACCTACACCACAAATGACTGTCATTATAGTATTGCTAATTTCTGAGTCACCTTCCCAAGTGTTTCATCTTCATCCAGCTAAATAAACTACTCCCCTACTTGAGAACACCATGAACACTGTGAACTGTAGAGCAGGCAGCTGTACTCTTTTCTGTCTTGACAAAATAAAGGGTTTTGTTCAGCTTACTAACAGAATGGCTTTCAAGCAAGCTGTGCCTTTAAAGGATGCTATATATTGTAATGATATTGCTCCAGTAGTCTGAAACTGTTTTACTGTAAAGTGTTCCTTTTTTCTAGCACATCCAAGTGCATCACTATTTTCATTTTAATGCAAATAATGCAACAGTCCCGAAAATGAAGATAGGCTGCTAAAACAATGTGACTTCAAAAGCTTGAATTGTTGTGTCTGTCTCTATGGAAAAGCACATTCCAAGCTGATTTCTGTCAGGTTGCCAACACCTGGTTATTGTGTCTCAAGATGAATATTATCACAATTTTTTTGAGTGCTAAAAAAATGGGAAGGGACTTTCCTTTCACTGAATTTCATGTTTTTTACATCCATACAAAATTCAGAAAATGTTTTAAATCTCCTGTACACACGAAAAACCAGAATCCTCTAAAAGAAGGAAAACTCCAATCCCTGCCCTACTCAGCCTGACTCTACTGCAAACTTATAATGATAATGATGATAAAACATGAATAATACAAAGAGAAATTTAAAAAAAAAACCTTACACATGAAGTATCAGAAAATGTCCTTTTTCTCTAAATCACTGAGAGATCCAGGAATTCTCTCTGTAAATGATTGCTATTCAAACTGATTGATTTTCTAAATATTCAACCAAAGCATTCGAATACATTTGTGCCACAGTCACTGCTACAATTCACCATGGCAACCAGTTATCCTGCAATCACCCTGTTGTCTATAATGTGAATAAGGTCACTTTAAACCAAAGTCACCCACAGACCGCAGTTCACTGGTCATAATTTTTCATAAACTCATCTTTCAGAAGTCAAAAATTCGGAACTAGAAGAACTAACCACAACTTACCCATTTTGGCAAAGCTATTTTAGACCACCTGCCATCAAGAGTCATGATAATCTGTAATGTATCATTGCGAAAGGGGGTAAATATTGTAATGCATACATCGACCCCCACCTTTGAAGTTTTCAAAAAATGGTTTAGTTCATATATATCCTTTTTACGATCCATGACAGTAGACAATGGAAATATTTCCATATCAATTTGATGTGGCATCACTGAAAGCTTTTAAGCACTGTGCTTGTCAACACAAATCTAACTTAAGCAAAGAAGGGGGATTTTAATAGTTTCTTTCAGGGATTTAATTTCCTAAATCCTGTTATTAACTTCTCAATCCATCATTTAGTTCACAATTCCAGACTCATTTGTCAGTGATTATGCCTTACCCATCTTGTAAATGCTCAATCTTCCAGCAGGTGACTTGGAATGGCCAACATTGTGTCAAATAACCATTTCTGAGAAATTTTAACTACTTCAATTTTTTTATTTAAAAAAACTGTTGTTAATTTAACATTTTTTCTACAATAACCTTGTACCAATTTTCATGATTTTGATGATACTTGTCAATTTTTCTTAAAGTTCTTGAGAATTAATTTGGCATAGGTTTAATACCTACCATTCCCCATTCTACCTTGCTATAATTTTTTAAGTTATAAGAAGACATCTACTAGTTGACGAAATACAGCTTCGAAATAAATTATTGTTACAAAGTGAATTTGAAGTGTCTGCTGTCAAAAAAGTACAAAACCAGGTCATAAAGCAAAACATGTAAAGCACTAAAAAGAGTGCTCTGACCTCTGAAGACATCCATTATTCACAACTAGGGAGTGGGAGTGTGTTCAAATAATGATAGCAGTTACTTCATTAGCTTCACAGGTTGTTTATAATGTATGCCTAGAGGTAAATGAAGCACATTTGTTTTCGGGCAAAGCTGTTTTGTCCCTGCATAAATGTACACTATCTTTTTGATTCCCCCTACCCCTGCTTAATTCATTTCAATGAAAGAACATTGTCTAGTTTTAAATGGAAGATAATCATATTGATACCAGATTGGCAGTTAATATTTAGCTTGTTACATAAAATAACTTGCCATATTGGTATTAACCTTATCCTTCCATTTCCTTCTCATCCAAAAATATCATGATTCTTTCAATTCATTTCACTTTTCAATTATTTGGTCAGGTCTTCATTTCTTACTTAGGTAAAAACCAGCAGATTTATATTACCAAAAATGTAGTCAGGTCAAGAGAAAAACATTATAATACACTTACTGTGTATATTAACCATCACTGTGAATGCAAAACAACACCACTGCCACTTAAACTTCCATCAAATCCTATGACCCTCAGTCTTTTCTTTGAGCAAAAAGGACAAATGCTTGCCTCTTACTTTACTTACTAACACCTTTTTTTCTCTCTCTCTCAGGTCTTCAAAGTCAGAAACAAACCAGTGTCACCCCTGTTAAGTTTGACAAACTGCCTGCCTAGGGGAAACTATGATAAAAATCAGAAGTCATGTTGAGTTTAGGTTGTTTGACTTCAGCAGAAGGGCCTATTGTTCTCAGCACTGCCATGTATGTGAAAAGAGGAGTTATCAGTGAGTCCATCTCCCACCCCAGGAGCTTTAGTGTGCCAATATGGTGGCAGCCATTGAACAACCTGTGCGGTACTGTTTCTGCAGCCAGCTTGACAATGGTGTTATGCTTTGACCCCGGATCCCAAGATATCGCCGTGTGCTTTTCTTATAAAGAACTGACTTAAAACAGAATCAAGATTCAACTTCTACTTGTACAAAATCCATCTAATTGGTTGTTTGAACTCAGAAAATGATGAGAACGAAGCACTAGATGCTTTCTTTGATAACACTTTAGAATGTGACACCAGACAAAATAAAAATGATAACCTAATTTAAGTTATCCTGAAAAACATTCACATACCTTTTAACCAGGACTCATAACAGCTCACAAACCAGACCTCCTTTTTAAAATATTCAGTGTTATTCCTTGCCCTACATCTATCCAATAAACTACCTTTCCTGACAGTACAGCTAATATGCACAGGTAAGTACTGCACTGCAAAGTAATTAAGCCCCCACTAACCAATTTACATAATTAAAACAGATCTCCTCTGCTCTATTAATCATGGCAGTTACCACAACAATATTAAGTGTGCTGTGTATTAGGCAGAAAATACAAAGAGAGAGTCATTCACAATTGAAAGCATTCTCCTGGTTAACAGACAAGATCTTGTCTCAGGTTATTCGTAAAAAGACTGCATACCTATAAAATCATCCCAAAAGACTTGCCAAGTCTTTAATTTAAAAATATCAAATCAAAAGTATACACATCTCAAAAATACAAAAATTTTTGAAAACAAGCGAATAATTTTTGAAACAAAATATCAAAATTTTCCTATACGATTTTTAATTGTAGAGGGTGGATATTACCCTAGATTTTACAACAGGATTTCTAATGTATACATGTACTTACACATAGTCAATACTGCAATGAAGAAAACAGCCTTGAGAACAGTGGATCATTTCCAGCTGTGTCTGGGGTTTTATCACCACCTTACTGGCCGATGATTCCCATTTAGATCACAGAGTGATGATAAAGTGATGCCTATGGACTGTTTCCATAAGTCACATACTCAGCTATTGATTCTGCTTAAAACAAGTAACACATCAGTTTCCAATTTACAGTGACATATTATGACAACCAATTCCCGCTGAGACCAGGAGATAGCACCTAGCAGTGACATCAGTCTATCTTACTGTTACCTTCATATTCTCTCCATCTTGCTGTGTCCATATAGCCTGGGAGGTGGTTTTACCACATTTCTTTTAATGGCTTTCCTACATGCTATATACAATATATGACACAGATGTAGGAATACCCATCTGCCATTTTTAATATGAACTGCCCTGTCATAAAATCAAAAATTTTTCAGTCTATTAAACGCACAAAATGTCATCACACACATATACATGCGCGTGTACACGCACACATGCATGCCTTAGAAAATGGTGTACTTCTGAACCTACCTTCAAATTCTTTTCACTAAAATACCTCCTGATCTCCTAGTTTGATCTAATTATCTTCTTTAAACTTATCTTTGTATAATGCCATCTAACTACATTTATACAATTCAACACGTAAATAACAGGCAATACACAAACTGTCCACAATGACAGTTCGACCCACCTTGAGAATGAGTCATCCAATTAGTTATCAACCACCAAGAAGTGACAACCAGGGACAGAGCTGCAGACAGTGTTCCCAAATAGAAACACATAGATCTGGTTCCAGGAAGGCTGGATGGCATTGATATGCAGCTGACACCAAGTAAGGGGAAGACCATGAAAGGGTTTACCACAACTGAAGACTTAGTCAACAATTTCGACACAGTTAATGGCTTCCCTATTCACTTCTATGCAAAACTGTGTCAAGGTTTTAAGTGTGACGTCTAGGTGTGGCCATGTTCCCAAAAAACAATTTGAGCTGTTTTTGAAACAGCATGGAATAAAGTGAAAAGTAATTCAGCCCACAGCTGGAAACCCCAGATCTGATGCCTTACAATTCCTGAATAATTCAAACTCTGAGATCTGAATGCAATACACTATACACCAGTAGCTTAGAGAAATGCACTCCACTCAACTGGTGCAATATGACCTCAACAAGAGAGAAGCATGAAGCCCTGGTTACAAGTGACAGGCTAAAAGAATGAAATGTAAATTAAATTATGATGCTTACCTTGCAAACATGCTCAAACAGTGATTCTGCACTATAATGCAACAACGGAAATTCTTCTCACTGTACCTCATATCACCTCATACACTCTAGACAAATTGTCCTCATCACATCAGGGACAATGAAGCCACTCTTCCACTACTACAACAGCTCATTTCCACAGGGAACACCAGTGCAGCTTAATAACCTTGAGAGCTTGAAAGTCCCTGGAGATTGACTTTATTGACTTGGTTTACCTATTCTATCCAGGCAAGTGCGGTGAATGTCAATTAGACACTGCCTGTCCTTTTTTTATTATATGTATATATTCTCAATAGCCATTTAATATGAAGGTTCATAAAAACTATTAGGTGTGCGGTAAGTGAAATAGCTGTGGCTGACCTGAATATATTGACTTGTTTACTTTGGTGTGCAGGCAAATGGTCTTTTTTATGGGGATGTTTTTCATGAGAAAAATATAAATAAAATTTATTATCTCTTATTTATGTGCTGCTCTTGTTTTTACTTTTCATAATCCCTCTATTTTCTTTTATTTCTCTTTTTTATTCATATAAATCTGTAGCTAACAACTTTTTTCACTTAAAATTACATTTTCTCTAAAAAGACTTATTCTAACCTGTTCTTCATTTCCAGACACTAAAAAAACTGGGAAAGATTTTTGCTATAAGAACACTAGAAGCCATACAAACTGATGGATTGCTGTACTCTTTATGGGTCATTTCTGTTTCATAAACCCAGACACTAGCTCACAGCAAAGTTTTTTTAGAAATAGATCATTTTCAACTTGTCTAGTGACATGTCCTTGGGAGATGATACTCTGATTGCAGATCTGAAATTATCCAGCAAACCAAGACTAGCTTTCTCACAGAACCACAGGCCAGACCAACCTGGCATAGCCCTTAATTAAATCAAATCAGATGGAACATCCATATTTTTAAGCCCTTGCAAGGTTAAAAATATCTTTATCCTCTGAGATTAAGACTAATAGGAGGACATAGGGATAGATTCTGCCATCCAGGCTGGCAGTCTCCTCTTCAGGTTAAATGTTTTCCTAATTTAAACCAGAAATCAAAATGTAAAATTTTATCTATTCTGTGTACTGAACATTTCCAGGAAAACCCAGGAAGCTAACTTAATTTGCTCTTGCATTTATCCACACACATAAATAATGGAAGAACTAGAATTTCATCACAAGGAGGGAAGCAATTGTTCCAGATGCACCTCACTATCAAATGTGATTGTGATCAAACAGTCTCAACTAACACATCAATCACAAAATGTAGCATTAATGTCCATACAGCTTCACCTAGTGTTGATAAAGCACAGTGAACAGATCCGTGTGGAAATCCGTCTTTCATCATGCTTTATCTAAATTGCATCTACTTTATAACTTAGTATAGTACTTCCAGGAACAAGATTTAAGACAAGCCTAATTTGACTTTGATTTTCAACCAAAAAAAAAAAAAAACTCAAAGGGATAAACCACCACTTACCATTGTACTTGTATGGGACTTCAGGATCAGCCAGGGAAGGGCAGGATGTGCTGAACCGGTTCAAGCTGTCACGTCGTTCCTCCTGAAAAAGAAAAAAATGCTTTAAAATCTATGCCAATTTTATTGTCTGTCTAACACAAGCTTCCACTCCATGCCACTTACACCCCTTAGACCACATTTTCTCCCTTTCTTTTCCTTGATTCCTGTGCCATTCATTAACCAAGCTTCCTTCACAAATCCCAAGTACGATTACACCCCCTTCCCTCCCTTTTTCAACCTCTTCTCCACATTGAAACCTCCTAATTTGTAATTCTATCACTCATTCTTTACAGGCTAAGTAATTTCCTACACTTGTACATGTGATCCATATCCCCTCGTCCATTTCCATGCTGCCACCCAGAAAATCTGTCCCCTATCGTAGCGCCTGGCTCAGTTACACAGGCACATCTACATGGAGCCTTTGAACATGTCAAGTGTGCTGTATTAGCATTTATTGCTCCAGCAGCACAGATAACATTCAGCAGGAGCACATGAAGGAATGCAGGGAGGAACAACATTAGCTGAACATTTTGTTTACCAATGAAGGTTTTTTCACCCTAACGTGACTTTCCTGGTATTAACTTTATTGGCCTTTTTACAACACATTTTGGCATCTCGTACATCAATTTTTCATCTAAGAGACAAAATGTACCGAGTTCCGAGTTCCGTCTTGGCTAAAATGTTCTCGTTTTCAAGCAAAACAGGTGTTGATAATCAATCAAGATTTTTTTCATTTGCATCACGATACTTACAAGTTTTCTTGACAAAAAAGAGGATGGCATATTTATTATCCGCAGTTTTTAAAAAATCATCTTAAATAGTCTCTATTCTTTTGAAGCAATATATTTTATTGGTCTTAGTCATTCACTGCATTATGTCACAGATAATAAATGTATATTGAAAAATTGCCTCCTTCATTCCTAAGTAAATATCAGGAGATTGTGCAGTAGACAGAAATCAAAGAGATTTACCTGATATTTGGGACAAAATTATTTACACACTTAAATGTAATCTATCTATGTCACAGTAAAATGTTGACTTGAGACAAAGACAAGGAGCAAAGTGTTTTATCATTCTCTTGAACTGTCATACACATTTCATGAAAAAAAAATTCAACATTTCATAAATCCTAGGTAGATTAAAGCAAAAACTTTGATATCTGTGTAGGTTTAAAGAAGGACCTAGCATCTTCCATTATTTGCTGTCAAGCACTTGATAATTATTGATAACTAGAGCAGGTGAAGTTTTCAATACAAGCAAACATTTCATAAGCAGTCAAATTTCAACTCCTTATAAAGCAGAGAAGCTGTCTTCCAGGGATAAATGGTCTAGGTAAAATGTTATTAGCTGACAGGCAAACAAGCCAAGGGGCATAAACTTTAACTATGGAATGGGGGGGCTTTGAGTCACACAATGTGCAAGGTACATCTAAGATGCTTATGTAAGATTCACCCTGTCAACAAGGAACAAGATTCTTTTGCAAGAAAAAAGTCCTCGTCATTACCTGCAATTCTCCCCTAATACATCCTGTCACATCCCGACATGGTTTCATCATTAAGTTAATGGAATCCATAACTCAAATGCAAGTCTAACAATAAAATGCACTATAATGCTGACATATTTTCTGAAACAAGACACTTACAAAACCATTAATTGATTCAACTAGGATTCCAATTGCAATTTTGTATGCAGCTGTTTTGCAAAAGGTAGTGGCAACCCTTGATGGTAAATGCAGAAATAAACAAAACTTTGGGGTAGTCTTTAACCTAAGCTGTCAATACCAAAGACAGACACAGATGTCGTCAGGTGCTTCTTCCTCTTTCTTTATCCGTTTGGTATTTCATCACACAATGTTTTACTGTTCAAGGAGGTCAAAAAGGCACTGATAGGACATTTAAGTTAAAAAGTTCTGATCTAATTCCCTATGAAAGAGGGGCAATATATTCTCCCCTCTCCCCCTCAAACACACACACAGAACTCTATTCATCACAATCAGATGATCAATTCTTTGAGAAATTGTAATTTTCACTCTTTTTAAGATACTTTTAAGGGAAAGAGCTTCCTAGAATACCTGGACAGCCTTAGTTTTAACATTTCTGTCTACCTTCACCATAAGAAGCTTGCAAGACACCCCCCCCCCCCCAAAAAAAAAAAAAATCATCTCAGGTCAGTACACTGAATGACCCCTTGTTTAGCAGCAGGCCCCAGATGAGCACTTCTCCAAGGCATTCACCCAGGGTCAGTTTAAAAAATCATCTTAAAGTATTGACTTTTGTTTATTTGCCCTGCCTGGTCCTCTCTGAGGTCAATCTCCCCAGTCTTCTTACCATTCAGCCACATGCCAGGCTATTGTCATGGGTCAGTCAGCCATTCATAATACACTCACTCGCCAGATGAGGGCATGTGTCAAATGGTAAGAAGGAACATTTGATATGTTTTATGTCGTTGGGCGATTAATCAAGTGGAAGACGGGTCCCTGATTATTTACCATCTTTTGAGCTATCAAAAAAGCTTACATTTCTACGCCTATAATTCCTTTTAGCTGAAAACACAACTGTGTCCTGATAAATGTTTAAATTGCCTAAAGCATCCTTTTACTTCACACCTTAAGATGGACACTATAACAAGGCAGCAAAGCTGTCAAATGTACAGACAAAAAGCAGGAAATAACAAAAAAGGCTACTGTCAATTCTGACGCAAAAGTACATTATGTTAAACTGCAAATTCAACATCAAATTTTAATTATGCTCAACAGGTAATACCAACGTAAGTTAAATGTGTAACAAGCATAAGGCTTCAGGCCCATGGGAGTTCAAGTTCACACTTTGAAAATGTATAACTTCTAGAAAAAGAAGCCAATTAGACTGCTTTTCCAACTCAGGCTGCATGTCGATTTTCGAACTTGACCTGCGTTTTAGTAAGATCGATTACTCCTGAGAGTTTCATGACAACAGGCCCATTGGTTTTCCTTGAAATGTGTTTACAGTGTTGCATATATGTTGAAAAGTGAAAAAAAAGCATAACTTCTACAATAATGGCCCGATCATCCTGATTTTCGAACTTGACCTGCATTTTATGAAAATTCATCAGCTCTATAAATATAAAGCCCAAAAGTAAAACTGCCTTCCACTTATCATGTTTACAATGAAAGTGCAAGGCGCCGGCATCGGCGATGATGGCGACGACAGACGCAGGTGATGGCAATATGTACAGACACATTTATATATATTTACTGTACTGTTTGAGAACAGTAATTGACATGGTTTTTCTTAAATGGTCACAATGGGAGCAGTGCCCAAATTAGGTTTTTTTTTCAAATTTTGATGCAATATTACATAATTTTTAACAGCATAATAACCATCAATTTTTAATAATAAAATATTAGTATCATGGATATTCAGAAAATGTGACTAGCAATTAGGTCTTCAGGACCATGGAACTTCAAAGTCACAACTTGAAAATGCCAAAATGTAAACAAGACAGCACTGTTCTGAAATGGGTTTATTTCCATTTTTAACAATTTTTAACATAAAACAAAATTAACAGTTTACTGCCATTTTTATATGACCAACTAAGAAAATTGATGAGATGGGAAAAATATCAATAGAGCAGTGTTAAATGTCCAATTTCTTCCATTCTGAGATTCTGAACATAGTGAATGATTCAGTCTGACAAACTGCAATGATATGAGTTTATTTCCATTTTTGAAACTTTATTACACAATATACAATAACAAGTTTAACATCATTTTTACAAAATCAACTAACAATGTTGTAAAGATGCAGGAAATGTCAAAAAAACACTTTTACATATCTTATTAATTAAATAATGAAACTGTTAACATGCCTAAGAATTGAATCTAAGGAAATGTAAAAAACAGCATAACTTCTAAAATAATGGCCCGATTATGCTGATTTTTGAACTTAACCTGCATTTTAGCAGGAATGACCACTCCTGTGAGTTTAATGACAATTGGCCTATATGTTTTTCTTATATTGTGTTTACAGTGTTGCATATATGCTGAAAAGTGAAAAAAAAGCATAACTACTAAAATAGTGGCCCGATCATGCCGATTTTCGAACTTGACCTGCGTTTTAGTAAGATTGATTGCTCCTGTGAGTTTCATGACAACAGGCCTATTGGTTTTTGTTGAAATGTGTTTACAGTGTTGCATATATGCTGAAAAGTTAAAAAACAGCATAACTTCTACAATAATGGCCCGATCATGCTGATTTTCGAACTTGACCTGCATTTTATGAATATTCATCAGCTCTGTAAATATAAAGCCAAAAAGTAAAACTGTCTTCCACTTATCGTGTTTACAAGGAAAGTGCACGGCGACGACGGCGACGGCAACAGCGATGACGGCGACGGCGACGACAGACGCAGGTGATGGCAATATGTACAGACACATCTGTGTCTGTACATAAAAACAAACATGCTTATTTCTTGAAACTTCTATTATGGATAATCATCTGAGCCAATATCTATGCAAACAGCACTGTATATTCAATAAGTCTGGTTCTTTTGGGACACCAGATTGATAATTAACTTGTAACCTGGATGCTTTATGTTACATTTCCACATGGTTACACCATATGTCCTAAACCAATGCACTCCTCATCTATGTAAAGACAAAGCGTAATTTTGTAGAATACTCAGCAAAAGTTCTCCAAACTATCATCATAATCTATGAAATAATCAGTTTTTTTTTTTCAGTCTAATACTTCTGTCAATGTCATCTTTAAAGAGAAAAATTTAACACTGGAACAGCAAATATTAATTACATGTAGTTTCCTAATTTAAGACTATTAGGTTCTGTTGCCATGTCCAATCTTCTTTATCTTTTTAAGTATTTGAATTATGTTCTGGTTGACCACAGAACAACCCTCCACCTTTTCTCATCCTTGATCATGAAGTTATCTATCTGGATCATGATATCCTTAACACACAGTATTCAGTAACAAGTCCTTCAGACAGCACTGCACATAGCTATTCAGGGGAGATGTCAGCACTCACCTTAGCATGTATCTTTTTGGTACTGGAATTCTTCCTCAACTTCTTTCTCAACTTTTTCCTAACCATTTTCAGCTGTTTCATACCACTCTTTGAAAATCAATTCTTTTACACCGCCAAATAAATAGAAAAGTGTCTGTCCTCTATGTAAGCATGCTCCACACGTCCAGGAGCATGTGACAGTTGATGGATAACTTATTACCTCACAGGAAAGAGATCCACCTTTACCCAGAAACCCCTTATCACTATCATGGCAAATAGAGGTGTCCTTATCCCTTCCCACCTCTATCCATCTAGTATCTGTCCATACAGAATATCAATGACTAGCACTTTGATTCCCTCAATAATAAGTACTCAACATGATTCTCTCCTTGTTCTGTCCGTCTGATTTTTTTTTTACTCCTGATTATCCAGTATTGAACCAAATCACCCATTCCTGTCTTAGATTCAAGGTTAGTATGAATGTGGTGTATATTGCTGTGGTTACCCACGTCTTGTGTCTGTGTCTTCTCTCTTATAGTATATTGGAATACGATACCTGAGTTAAAGATTTTCAGCAGGGTTTGACCACAATTAGCTAGGATGCCTTCAAAATATCTGTACTCCAGTTTTTGTGTGAGTGTTTATGTGACGTCTACCTTGTATGTTAAAGAGTTCAGTGTCAGATATTTTCGCAATCACTTTTGTCCTACCTTATGAACTTTCCCATCCCTTTTTTAAAAACATGTGATCATTAAGAGTTCCTGTAAAACTTTTCCCTTGTTTTTTTCCTGTTTTGAATTTTACCTTCTACACCAGGTGTTATAAATCTGTAGTCTTTTTAAATCTTACACATCTGTTTTTCTCTATACATACTTATATTACACTTCTTTTCGATTCAGTCAGCCTAACTAAAATAGACTTAATCTTTACAGTATTTTAACTTTTAAATTGAAGCAAATGAATTGATTTTGTGCATCAAAACTACATCTTCCTCAAAAATCCAAAATTTACACTATGAAAAATATTGGCAAACACTGTAATGAGTAACTTCAATAAGGAAATGTAATCAACTTGTCCTTATTCAACAAAGAAAGCTAAATATTAACCATCCCAGCTATATTTATCTTGTTATCACGACCTGTACTGTTAAGAGTGTGTAATCCAAGTCACAAGTAGGCAGAGTAACATGTAAGCACGACTTTCTCATGTTCACATCCCATTTTATCATCTACCCTCTCCATAACTCTTATTCAACAGTCGCCCTCAAGAAAAAAACAGATCACAGAGTGAAATTTTGCATCACAAGTTTTAAGATTTCTAAAATTAGTATATTTTGAAATATTGAAGTCAACACAGAAAGTTGAAATGCATTTTTCCACATATTTAAGTTGAATGTTTCCAACAAGTCTAAAACTAGGGCTCTTCTACAATCAGAACAAAGGAGGGCTTTTCTCTCTGTATTAAGCTGTGGGGGAGGGATCTACAAGATGTGGTGGCGGGCTAATAAATTACTCATTTATCATATTGTTTGTATAGTGCCACATCTATTCCAAAAATAGGTATACACTAGTTCGGATGTTATTTTCCTTTCCTGTCATCTTAATATTTTTTAATGCACTTTTTCTTTTAGTGTGACAATCATAATGCTGTTTTCTGCAAGTACAAGGAGCATATCAATTCTAAATCACTGATTCAAAAGCAGCAGCATGCCAAAGATACAAACTGCAACAGCAATTATCACGGTATACAGTGAGAACATAACACATTTTGTGCGCACAGTAACCTTATAACTGTAGTAGCATATACAGTAAAAGTGTATACAGAGGCAGAAATATGCTTTAAGTTTAAACAATAGCAGCAGTAGCCCAGTGGTGTATACAGACACTGTCACCAGTAACAGCATTATCCCCAACTGGCATACTGTAACAGTAGTACATGTATAGTGTATACTGTAACAGTATCAAATACAACACATACAATGTTACTTTAGAAACCCCTACCTGCTCATGGCCTGTCATCTGGCCTTGGTTAAACTGTTTCAGAAGCTGTATGCCTTCATGTATGTCCTGTAGACGCCTCAGGTTGGCTTCTGAAAATAAAAGCAGGAAGATATGAAACCATGCAGTATCAGTTAAAGAAGCAATCAGTACTGACAGAAAGTATCATCATTAAGCAATTAAATTTATGAATAAAACAATATGTAGTAAATGAAAGTAAATTCCAGATTAACTCATTTGAATATCAATTTCTAAAGAACTTGCTTTGTCCAAAATATTTGAAAATTTTGTTAACTGCACATAGCAGAATCACAAATTTTTGTGTTTGTTACACTGGAGAAATCCTGTTCTTAGAACTTCATCTATTCCAAAAACAAGATGACAGATTGTTGATGTGTTCAGGTATCTCCTTGCATGCCAACTTGTTCTCAGAACTTGATAAATTATTTGAGAGTCAACAGAGCCTTGATTCAGGTCAATGCTACACTGATGATAAAAATTATCTCAACATTCCACATTAAGGAATAAACTGTTTTTAAAATGTGTCAAATTGCTTTTTAAAAAAATTGTCAAAATCATTGCAAATAATCTCGTTTGACTCAAAAAGATTTGTCTATCCAAAGTGAAACAATTTACATTGCACATCAGTCTCCAAGTCTAGACACAGATTAAGGAATATCCTCATATCTGTAGTATCAAATCTATGGCACCTTACACACACTCAGCAGATTTGGCCACACATATACTGCCTGGAGCTGGGGGCACTGCATCTTAGCCATCCCTTCTACCTTTATGACATCTTTTAGATAACATCTTCCTAAAGATATTGTTTCTAACATGCTGATTTACAGTATAAATTAACACATTTTCTTGGTTCATATACTGGACTGTGTAGATGTTCATGCAGAGTAGCATCATAAATATCACATTTTGAGCATAAAGGGGAGGTTTTAACAGGCATTTTCAGGATATTTTCTGACTCATCCTGCTGATAATAACATTAAGTCAAAGAATAAAACATAACTTGCCCATAAAGAAGAGGTAATTATGGCTCCACTGTGGTCAGCCCTGTGGTTTATCAAGTGCATTGCTCAACTACAGCAATGAAACATGCTTGGAAACATTCCCAATCAGATTGCAATGGCCTAACTTGCTACCTACCATATCTGCAGACTATGCGAGGCCATTTCTAACCACAGAGAGTCATTCTTATCCCTCTCCTGTCTTCAGCCACTGTAACTGGGGTTATTTGGTTTTCTATTGTTACATATACTTGGGAACACCTCCATGTAAGAATTCATGTCTATTATAAGTTCTACTTATCCTAGGCTATGATCTTTCTATGCACATGTAAGTAATCTAAAAAAGATTCCATATAACCAATGATAAAAAATTAAAATCCTGATCACTGAAGTATCTCAAGTGCTGAATCATGTAAGTACAGCATATTATAGTACAAGCAGATTTTTAGAGCATATTTGGCTAATGACATGATTGAAAAATATTTGAATATATTGTTACAAGTGTATATTGTTACAATATATTCTTTAAAGAGTCAGATGACAATGAAGAAATGGCAAGATCCGCCATATTTGGGGCAATCAAGTTGAATGCAAACAGTTCCCAGCAAAAACTGTCACCACAAACAAAACCAATAGCGTCTGCTTCAATAGTTCTGCTGGTACATTCAATTTCAAAGAAATAGAAAATGCACGGCGTTCTGGTTTATTTCACTTTGATGTAATCTGTGGTTAGTTTAATACTTCAAAACTCAATACAACATTGCAGAGGCAACCATTTTCAGATTATTGAGGTCTAAAATATGTTATCCCATTTCAATCAATTGCATGTCTGTTTCATGAGAGACAACTACGCAACTATGAGTGGGAATGTAGACATTACATGCAACTTCATGTTGAACTTCCCAAATCTTATCACAAAAATATTACAAATCAAAAACATAACCCAAGTGAACATATAGATAATAAACAATTAATTTCACCTTAATTTCATGGACTTACCCTCATCAAATAACATAATGGCATTCTATGACAGAAATCCAAAATGTAAAAGTCTCAGCTAAATTTGAGATAAGTATCTCCAGGCGGGAGACAATGGGGCATTTTTTCCCCTATTGCATGTTCTTTAGCATCACAGCGTGACAAGAGTGGGAGGGCAAAGGGGGTTGGGTTTGGTATGGGGAACACAGGGCCAGCAGCAGGCTATGATTATGTGCTGCTACACAACAGGCCTTAACCTTTTGTAGATCTTATCAAAATTGATGACCAAAGGCTACAGCAGTTTTTTTTTCCTCCTAGACTGAACTACTTACTATACAAGACAAGCCTGATAACAGTAACACGGTCACATGATGGGACATCATGTTTTTTCACATTAAGTACATGTAAATGTGCAAAAGATTACCTAGTACAACAAACAGAGCCTATGAAAAACGCATTTACTTAGTCTAATCTTCCCTAACGGAGGCTGAAATTGTTGCTCGGCACCTAGTTATCAGATTGTATTTAACAGCGAAAAATGTCAGATTCATTTGCTGCATATTTTGCTGGGTTATCAAAAGTCTGTAGGCTATGTATCATGCACCACATCAGCTTTAAAAAAGTCAGACTGAGCCATGTGAAATAAAGCAATTCTCAAACTACTACCAACTATTTTCTTTATTTCAAACCGAAAATTTAAGCACTGTCATCATTGTAACAGATGAATTATTATTATTATCGTTTTTTTTTTTTTTTTTTTTTTTTTTGGGGGGGGGGGGGATGGAATTGCTAATACTAATTTGCAAACTGTTCTATCTAATGCTCTCTTTTTCTATCAAAAAATACAAGCAACCTTAGAACATACCTGCACTACTCCATAACACTGACAACCTGTACATTATTGCTGTTCACCAACAACTTGTCAACTCAACATCAGCATCAATGTAACAACAGATCTGTATTGGCAAGTGTTACATTCCCTTTACTGGCAACAACTACTACATGTCCTGTCTACAAGATCATCTATGTACACCACAGTGCACCAGATAACTTGAGTTATGTTGATATCACCAGCTGAAGCTGGAAACATTATCATCATTAACTGCTAGAGCTGATGCCAAAAGCCTTGAACATTTGGAGTCTTAATGTGGACCTGGCGCCAGGGATTGGTCAGTGCTGAGACACAGGGTACAGGAGGGCATGGTTTGTGGTAATATGGTGCTGGATTTCTCTTGTAAAAAGTAAATACTGAGAATGAAAGATGAATGGGAGCCCAGAAATGTGATTTTGGTGCAGCAATCAAATGGATTTTTTTCTCCTTGCATTTGGCAGGTGAATGTTCATCCAGTTATAGTGTATATTATGAAGCATACCACCTCCAACACATGTAAGCACACACACATCTCTTACATCATACAATAACATCTCTTAAGACAGGGATTATAGTGTTTGAAATTTGTTGTTGGCATTCAAATTAATATACAAACATATTCGACAAATTTATTTGAAAAGCTCTGCAACTTTTCAAAGCCCCAAGTTGTTTTCTTCTCCATTTTTCTCAACATGTTTTAAGAATTGCTTTAGCAGTGAATGTCTTTTCTTCAATTTTACTCTGGTATACTCTTCATTCATAAAACATACAGCAACAGCATTCAATTTCAAACAACCCTTTCCTTCCTCTGTTATTCCATTGCACCCTAGGATACTATCTGTCATTCTAGACAAAAAGAGTAAGAATCTTCTTTAATCTCTCTGCTATACCCTTAGGGGTCTAGGATGAAATAAAGGTCTGGGATGAAATAAAGGTTAATAAAAAGGCATCATCTTTTTATTCATGTATTCCCACAAGTTGACAAACCTATTTAAAATCTGCCCTACCGCAACGGAAGAATCGGGTTTTACCAGAAAGAACTCTTTATTATGACAGAAAGTTGTACCTCTCCTCACTGGGCAATAAAAACATCAATTTAATTATTTGCACTCTGTCCCACCTGTACAAGCTCATCTTGCCACTTTTTGACAGTTCAAGAAAAAAAAGCGAGTAAAATGTACTGAACATATTTAGCCAGCAGCTTTGTCACTTCCTAGTTTTATCAAAATTGAACCATATTT
Source organism: Lingula anatina (assembly GCF_051362555.1). Classification (NCBI taxonomy): domain Eukaryota; kingdom Metazoa; phylum Brachiopoda; class Lingulata; order Lingulida; family Lingulidae; genus Lingula; species Lingula anatina. The sequence goes on along the minus strand of NC_141767.1, from coordinate 62,321,454 downwards.
ACCCTTACATTATTGTGTGGCTTGCAAAAAGGGGTAAGTTAGTTCCAAACACCATCAGTTGTCAACAAAAAAATTAAACATAAATGTCAATATGACAGTCCAATTGCTCCAAGACATTGTCATGAAACAAACATGTTAAATTGATGTCTCCAGGATAGCAAAAAAGGCAGCATAATGAAAACAAACTTATCATCAAGGTATGTTATCCCCTCATATATCTCCTTTGCTTTGTTTCCTGACCACACTCTAGATTTATCATTTTGTTCCCAGGTACTTTTTCTTGTTATCAGCTGCTATTAAAACATGCCATTAAAACAAAGCTCTGATTTATGATACCACTTGAGAATCATTAACACTGGGGATTTTATGAACAACCAGAAAAGTGTTAAGAAACCTCAAAATTTATGAAAAAAAATAATGACACATAATGAAGATCTAACAAATGCCTCCCTAGATTATTTTCCTCTTACCTAGTATCTTTTGCCTTGGACTGTACCCTGGGGGGTCACCAACTGAGGGGAACCTCTGGTGCGTACTAGCTCCTGGCACCATGTGTTCCCCAGTACTGCCTGTACTGTAGTGTTGTACAGTGGACCCTGGGTACCCCCCTGAGCTGCCACACGCACTGCTCATGTACTGGCTGTCACTGTAGTGCCGCCTCTGGAGAAAGTCATCATCGATGTCTCCCTCTTCCTGGATCCCAGGCGCATCTAAACAAGACATGCAGGAAACATTTATCAAATTTGACATTCAAGGCTGTATGGAGGAGTTTGAAAGGGTTGCTGGTCACAAGCAAATTGCCCAGACTTCCTTTCTGTATCAAAAAGACTCAATAAACAGTTATTCACTATCTTGAGGAGGTTTCCAATGATAAATATGAAACCTTCTCAACTAAAAAATACAACCAGGGTGCATAGCTAGCTATCTATTTGCTCCCCATCTAAGATCAAACATATGACTACAATAATGTTACACTTTCTTCAATTCAAAAGCAAACAGTTTTGTTTGACTTTGTTTTATCTTTATCTTAACAACAAATATCCCACGGCTGCTGAGATCATTTGTCTTCCAAACTGGTAACAGTGACACTTGTCATCTAAGTTATAAAAAAATCAGTAATGATGGGCATAAAAAGGCTACCTCCAGTATAAGTCTGGGGCAAAAGGTGTTACGACTCTCCTCTAACAGTCAATTACTGTCAAACTCTGTCACAAACAAAGTCATCCATCCAGAGCTGATACTGTCTTTACTAACAATGTTGTATGTGTGTATAAGTCACTCTGCCTTGGTGTAACTGCTCTGTACCCAAGTGTAAGTGTATGAATGTGCACTATACTATGTGCATGCATGCTTGTACTCTCATGTTCATGCACACACTTGAGTAAACAGACTGAGAGGAAGTCACATGGTTTAAACCAGATTGTCCTTCTAAACCCTGGGATACAGCAACCGTTATAAACCATGTTAAGAACTAGGTTAAATTACACTTAAATCATCTAACCAAATTCACCAGCATCTAAATGAAAATGGCATCCTGGTGTAATCTGGCTGTCTGGTGACACCAGTTAGAATATTAATGGCCCAAGTTAGTTCAGTTGTGAAGACTACCCTAGGTCATACCTGGCTTCCAAGGTTTGGGTTCTCTGTGGCGCACTGTGGCAACTGTTCCATGCATCAACTGAGAGAAGTCCCGTAGCAAACTGATGTCTTCATCTACAAGGAGAAAACAAAAAAAAATTGGTTAGTTATAAAAGTAAATGCTTCACAAATGGAAATTGTCCATCTAAAAGAAGACTTTTAGCACTGTGTGATGTTATAAAAAACTAGAAAATGTGTGAGAATCCCTGTGAGGTGGGTTTAACTCTTCAGTAATAAGGGTGAAGCTCTATGTTTTAAAGAACAATTCAAAGTGACACTTAAAACATGGCAAATTTATAATGTTGTTCAATACTGTAATAAATCAGTTGAATCAACTGAAATCTTCAGAATAAAATATCAATAAGAGCAATGATTATCAAAATACATTTTGAAATATCTACAAAATGCTGCATGGGTCAGATATGCCTCTGCCCAGTTTCTTAACCATTGTCAAATGCCCTAAATATTCCATCAAAACAAAAGAAAACTCTTTAAGAAAAGAATAACTCTCTGCCCACTGCTCTGGGTGGTCTGGTACAGTTAAAATAGATTGTGTTATTGTTTCACTTTGAAGATCTGTTACTGAGTATCTTCAGAGGATACATGCCAGCTGCTAAATATTGATTGGAAATAAGAACCATCTCCCATCCAATCTATCATGTGCCACACCAACAATGTGCTGGAGTTGTGTAACAGACTGAAACAGTACTGCACGCAAATAATTTAATTGTTCTTATTATGCTTGCACCATTATTGAACCGGCTGCTGTATTATCCCCTTTGTAATAATTACTCAAAAATTATACATGGGTTGAATCACATTTAAAAAGCATCTTCAAATATTAGGTACAACCTTTTACCAAACTTAATTTAGAGGCCAAAGGTATGAATTTATAAAAACGTGACATAATTCGCTCTCCCAATATGAAACAGAAAGATGCTGATTAATTTGATAATTCATGAATTGTTAAAATGGTGAAATTTTCATTTTTGTATTCACATCATGTGACACGTGTGTAATCAATGATCAGGATTTTTTCACAAACTGAAACTGTAAGTTTGAATGTTAACTACACAGGTAAGAGTATGCAATTTATTATCCCTTGAATAAATTGATTTTTTCATTTTCTTTTCAATGTTAAAAAAAATAATTCAAATACGAAAACATTATGAGGTGTTTTTAATCTCCTCTTCCTTATAAAAAGCATAATTAATCCCCTGGACCGCCTGTCACTTCACATGAACAGTCCAATTTGCCTTCCACTTTATTACTTCATTTCAAAATCTAGGCACATACAGAAAAAATTAACATTTAATAAAAGCCTGGTGTCGACATGAAAATCTGCAGTTTTAAATTCTAACCTCCACTCCATTAAAATTCCCAAACAGCTTCACCTGCTGAGGTCACATATACAAAGTCGCAGCACACAACACCACATTCCTTCTGTTCAGAGGGGATTCTTAATTTAAAAGCTCTCAATTCTATCCCAATGCTATGAAGAAAAAAACTCTTTGCAGGGGTTTCCAGGGGCATGCATGCACACTATGGTTTTATATTTTATAAATAAACCTAGACCTCAATACCTTAACTTGTCATCCTAGACCATCAAGTACATTTCCACTTTTATCTCACTGAGAATATCATTTGATATTTATTCCACTTCTTGTGAGGAAAACCCACGTCAAGTAATTGTTAGACTTTTATTTAAACAAATTGCTCATTTCAATCTTGTGTTCCAAAAGTTTAAAGTATGTCAAAACCAACCTATTAAATCCTGCCCAATACTTCATATGTTTTATAATAAAGAGAAGTATACAACATAGTAAAATGTCTGAATATCAAAAATTCTTCTATCATTTAAATAAAACATTTTACATTATATCTGCACCACTAGGACATGTTATCTTACGTCCACTTCTGTGTCCCAATTCTAGTGAAGCATAATATTCATGCAATCTGGCAATATTGTATGGAAAAGGGAGTTCACCTCTAAATACTGATAATGTTACCCAGCATGCCATCATACTTCACTGCAATTATAATACAATCCACTCAATGCTTTACCTGGCCATGTGAAAAATTCACCCAATAATTTTTCTTATTCAGCTTAACATATCCCAAGGGCACAGAAATTCCATTAAGAAAATTGCCTGTATACTTTTACTTATTTTTTTTATGTATAAAGTAAATGAGAAATATTTTTTTCTGAAACTGGATACACTATCAGGCCACCCTAGGTTAGTAAAAAGAATTGTTTACACAATAATTCAGTGTTGTTATTTCAATTTTCAGGAGTCTGTTGGAAAATTAAGAATATGGGGTGGGGGGGGGGGAATTATTTCAGATATTTATGTATTTGTATTATAGTATGCTGTTACTTTTATTACAGCTTGAGCAACAAGGAAAGGTAATACTTTCATAAATCATGACAAAAGAAAACATCTCCCTTGCCCTTTATCACCGTATCAAAAAGAACAAAATTCCAGCGTAAGAGTCATCATTTCCTGACTGTCCATATCAAATGAGGTGTCCATCTCTTCACACCATGTTCCTATCTCTGTAATTCCCTTCTTCACAGAACATCTCCTATCTTCTCCATCTGATAGCCAGCAGGCCATAATTTGTCCCCAAACTGCCCATTGTCAAAGCAGAGATGTCCATCTTTTAAATGACCACTTCATAGTTGCAGGCTGCAGGGAAGCAGGGAGGTCCCAGTAATGAAGCTATGTGATATATAGCTTGGTGCCCGCCTCCAAGAGGTTCATAATTTTCGTGTTCAGGCACAGAAAGTTTACTATACCGTGGTTACAAGTCTGGACTTATGCAAAATGGATGTCTAATGTTGTGTCGAACAAGTGGCTGCTTCAGATGATGTGTTTTATTCTGCAGTAAATGATCCTTCTTTATGAGGAAATGTGGCAGGACTAGGATATTTACAATTTAAATTGACCTTATCTATCATGTAAAATTGTTCTTCTTTCCATTTACATATGATTTTTCATTTCACTCACATATACCATTGGTAAATTCCCAACCATTTTGTGCAGATATATCTGCTCTTTTATTAAATAACAGGCTCTGAAACTTGAAGCCTTTGACTCCTGTTTTACCCGAGTACAGTTTACCAACCTCCAGCAACAAAACACCTTTGTTTTCCTCGCTTTACATTAAAAGCAGAGAACAAATATTTCCACCACTCCCCTACCACCTTCAATCCAAATGTTATAGAAAGATATGAAAGAAAGAAAATGTGCTGCTCATTCTCAGTCCACACTTGTTATCCATAACAATATGAACATATTACCCAACAAAGAACTTGGGTGGATGCCTACGTAATACGGGATAACAAGTCATACTACACTGTGCCACCATGAATATTACATTTGAATAAATATTTCATGTGGCTTTAGAAGGCAAGATGTCCCCCATAACATGTCCATGTCATCTATGCCACACATGAATTGTTCAGCCTTCTCAAAAACCAGGCATTTGGAGAACTTATAATTTGGAGAAAAAAAACACTTTAATTTATGAATAGCTGTTATCACTTTTCATGATTTACATAGCTAATAAAATTGAAACTGAAATTAAATTTCATCTCTATAATGAGCTCACATCACCAGACCTCACATTACGCAGCAGCTCATTCGGTTTCATCATTTTTTATTCTCTCAGGAAATCTATCCATTCTGTAATTGTTTCATTTTTCAATCAGCTGCCAGAGACACAGAATAACACTCTAATCAGGAAAGGGATGAATTATAATACCTGGATTCAAACCACATCAGCAAAATTTCCCATCTGTATTATTGTAGCACCTGCACCATGGGGAAGATATAATAACTCAAACCATCAGCTTAAAATAGGGGCTTTCATTCAAATTTCTGGAAACTGAGAACCAGCATAAGTCTAGGCATGTAAATTTTAAAAACCAAAAGAGCAGGATTTACAATTAGAAATTCTGCACTGTGATTAATGATCATTTCATCTTGAAAAAGAAAAAGGGAATGGGAAAGTCTGACTTTATGTTCTAGGCACATTAATGATGATAATTAAAAAACAGAACTACTACTAAGACAAACATAGCTTTTATCCTTATTTTCTAAATTGAACACTGTTGACTTCACAATGTTTGGAAGTGTACACATACAATGCACTATTGATTTGAGTACCATAAACACAGTTATCTTGAGAAGCATTGTAGTCTCACATGTGCATCCTTTTCACAGCTGGAATTTGCTGTGTGCCACAAGGGAAAAATGTAACCACATGAATACTGAACACTTCAGACTCTGCCAGCAGGAGATGCAGACCAGTGACCAGTAGATACGGTTACACATTTTACGTTTTTCAAATGCATGCCAAGACTTCCTCCCAGACTATTTTTTTGCACTTTCAATTGATCTAGAAGAGATTATCAGTATGAGAAATTATTGACGTTTGGGGTTAAAAGAAACCTTAAAGGTTTTCTCTGAACAGCAGCCTTTGATCATGAATAGACAGGCTTTCAGTAAGTGCTTCAGTCTTTCCAAGTAAATGTAAAAGAAACTAGGTACAAGATGGGGTTCTCTATTTACACAAAACTCTCAATTTCCTGCCACTGTGTGTTTTTTGGGTCTAAACAAACTTCCAACTGCACAGATCCCAATTGAACATACGTGTTAGCCACACCCATCAAATGTGTCTATACATGTATAACTCTTTCATTACATATCCAATGCTGGTAAAACATGATGAATGTACAACACTATTATTACAGTCACGCTGTTCCTGCTTTAAGCATAAATTATAGGGCTTAAATATGTGGATGTTCTGTCAAATCACCCCACATTCAACTGCAGTGCTATAATTAAATGAGATAATCATATGAATAGACACTAATGAGTAAGAAACAACATACCATCATTGGGCCACGTTGGCATCAAACTCAACGATGAACTACAAATATGCTACTGTTATGATCTGTGGACAAAATTTCATGTTCTCTAGAAACTAGAAGATTCTGTGTAATCTAAATGCCACACCAAAACAGATCAGCCCTATATAACTGATATGAGTATACAGTGTTGATGTGTGCAAGCCACCTCGCTTTTAAATCAATAAATGTGCATGTATGTGTATGTGTGGACAAACTGCTGTTCATTTGATGGTTTATTACAAAAGCATTATCTACCCACCTCCAGAGTCAAAAACATCGTCATCCCCACTACTACTGGCTCCTATATCAGCATCCATGTTATATTCAACAGCAAGTATTTCTTTATCAGTTGTCGGTTGTTGAGTCTATACATCCAGACCTTAAAATGTCTCAGCCCAACTCGGTTATTATGTATTAAAATCCAATGACTTCCTGCAAAACCCTAGCTAATCTAGCTTCCCCGCCGCAGCTCTACATCAAGTATTACTTTATCTGCGTAGGTGTAATTGTTCATCAAACAGCCTGTTGAGTGCAGACAACGTTCGCAATTAAATCCAATCCAGAAAAATAAAGCACATGCTATTTAGCTATCCGTTACAGTGACTAGAGAGTGCTGTGCTTAAAGAATGAAATGGCAGTTTTTGCTCGGCTCAGGGATGACAGGTTACTTGGGCACACCTACGCTCCTGACTTAACCAAACAGGTGACAACTCTGAGAATTCCTCCATCCAGGTGAGCTAGTCAACTAGTGGATAGGGTCCTGTAGCATGACTTGATGACGCTTCTGTCAGGAATATTATGCATCACAGAGGAGATTTATCTGATCACCATCTTTACTTCCCCCTCCTAGATCAACTACCACAGACTAGGCTGTTATATATGGCAGTCACACACTCCTCTACTTTGTATTGACTGACTGACTGGCTGGCTGGTAGACTGTACTGCAGCCACTGCCACACTGCACCGGAGCCCCTCGAGTCACTAACACAGTCTAACCTGCTGATTATTCTCAGTCCACTGTTGTTTAGATAGCATCAATGCAGGTAAATAACAAGCACAATGGACAGACAAACAGAGGATTTCATTCTCCACTGAGCCTGGGTAGAATGTGTCTACGTGGTGCCATATTGTCCTCTGTACACCGTGTAGAATTACAATTTTTATTTTTTTCAGAGTCAAAGGCGTGTGTAAATAGCTGGGCAAGCTAAGCCTCATGACAAGTAATGCCTAAGGTGAAAGGCAGGAAACACCTGCCTCCTCTTCCCAACAGCATAACATCCAGACGTGGCCAAAATTCAATATTTTCTTTTGATGAAATCTCTATAATTCCATATGTTCTAATAATACCTTACTCATATAAGCAGTAAAATACTGAAATTTAACGTAGAAAGACTGGTTATGTTAAAGCTCCTATCTCTTATATATCTATGTCAAGTACTATGTGTTTTTACTATTATTATTGTAATTATGTTATTCACATTCCATATTGGACTGAAATTGAGATACCAGAGTTTTGTTATTGAACAGAATGCCCATAGTTTTTCCCCAAAAGAACTAACATCAATTCCCCTGGGATTAAGGAGATAATATATAGAACCAAAGCAGATGGTATTGCCAACAAATAAGTTTTCACTATCATACATTAGGCAACAGACTGCTCAAACCACAAGTAAAAGATCAGCTCACACATGTGGATGCTTACCTCTCTCTTTGTTCAAATATTTGTATTACTCTATATTTTCATGGATCACACTAGCATATATTATTTCAGCACAAGTTCTGAATTTCCCATGAAACCACTTATATATATACCCCCCCCCCCCCCCCCCCAGTTTATTCTTTAATCTTCTTAGTCAATGTCAATGTTTATATCTTTTGCAATCAGCAAATATTTCATTTGCTGGCCCTAGTCAGATATACCGAGTTGGAAACCTGCATGCACGTACAGAATCGAAATATGTTAGTAGTGTTGTCCAGAATATTGGTGGGTTGTGTGGAAATTTGTAAGGTGTGCAGAGGCAGCAGAAGAACTATAAAAACCTGTGGAAATAGCAGTAAAGCTGTTGAATAGTTTGGGAGGGCCATTTAGTTTACTTCCTTTCAGAAAATTCTACAGGCACCTGTCTGCTGTGTTTTATTTAGCATGTGACTGTGACACCTACCACAGCACACCTACTGCAATCTCTGGCAGAATGAGGCTGGCGTGTCTCCACTATAGATATATAGGATCAGTATATGGCTATTACCCTGTATACAAAGTAGTACACCAGTCACCACAGTGATTTTATATTGCCAATCTTGAAGTAATCTGTGTCATAACGTAAGACCTTACCTGGACACAAAAACAGTGCCCAGTTAAAAACACATTTATAAATCACCAGAGCTGCTCACATAGGATTTAAGGTCATAATAATTAATAATTCTGCCTACTTACATAAGACCAGGCCAACGCAGCAAGTTGCAAAGTTCAAGTTCAAATTATTTACGATACACAAATTCCATCACAATCAACTTATAAATCTACTTCCAATACATTGCAACAACCTAATCCATTTACCCATATATACAAACTTTAATTTTGCAATCTTTTCAAAACAAGTTTAAGTTGAACTCACCCTTTATATATAGGGAATTCTTGAATAGACTCGATCAGAACCCATACCAATCTGATATCTCAAAATCACTTTTGCATAAAAAAATAAGCTCAGGTGAGCCTGGCTCTCATAGATTCAGTGTACTCACCAACAGATTTCATGGATTCCCTGACATTCCTACTGACAGTGGCCCCTCCATGCTCATGTCTCCTGAACAGAGTGGACTGTGTCTGCACTCGGCCTGTATCCCACTGAACTATATCATGTTTATTGTAACTGGAATGGAAAAGAGAAACAACCCATTTAAAAATGCCGCCATTATAAAAACAGTTTAGAGAACATGTTTAGTGAACCAGTAACATTGGGAATTCTGGTTCTAACTATACACTCTTCATCTGACCACCTTAGTTTTCATAAAAAGAGAAGTAAAGATTTTTCAGTTTCTTTAAGTGGGAAAGCACAAGAATGGATCAAAAAGAGCATCACTGAAGGGAATGGACTTGAAATCTGAACTCAAGTTTATCCTAAATTCCCAAGCACCTATCAAGTAAAATGGCTTACTCATCAATGATTTGGACAATGTGAAAACTTAGATAGTTGGCATGTTGAGCTACAGGAAGTCATGGCAGTCTTAAAGTTATGGGAAACATTTAGAACTAAATTTAAATAAATATGGAATATAACATCAAACTCAAGAAAAGAAATAGGTTGAGCAATGATTTGTGAGGAGTAAATTAATTTTCTTTCAAGGAAAATTGGATTTGACTGGAATATCCCAGATAGGATACCTTTACTATAATCTTGGAAAGTGCACAGGTATTGAAGACTCCTAAAATATAGTTTCTTAATTTCAGTATATCGTAATATAAATCATTCAGTGGTGGTAGGTATCAACACAGCAGTGGCTTATCATCAACATTTTCTTGTTTTTTTTTTGTACATTTTGATTTGTTTACAAAGTAGCCTCAGTTTGTCTTTTAATCTGGAGAATTTCAGTTAAGACCACCTATGACTTATATGTCTTCTTTTAAAAGTGTCCTCCTAAGTTTTATACACAAAACTGAACCAAAAACTTTTTGTAAACACACATATATATACTAGCACCTGAATTTTTTTATGTACTTGATAAGAATTTGCAGTACTTTTTGATGGCTGGGAGCAGAGGATGTATATATATATATATAGCAGTCTATACAAACTAGAAGAACTGCATAATTATATAGCAGAAGACTGAAGCATACTTACCTCATTAAATGACTCCATGGAAACAAAAACCATCAGTCCAAAACTACCTCAACTGGTCCACAAATTAATCAGACCAGAGAGCAAATACACTTATAGAGCTTCCACTTACCCAGTAATAATGCTTCCACAGGAATATATATTTGGTGTGGAATAAATCCCTAGATATTTCTGTTCTGAGTAATGATACATCCTTCATCCATTTATGTGTATTTACAATATTGTCTTCATCTTCCAAATAAGATTCATCACAATATTAAAAATCCTCAGTAAATTTCCCTTAATACTTCTTGTTTCACTTCCAATATCTCTGGTAAAATTCCTTTTGCCTTTGCTTGTTCTTGTCTCTGGAGACCTATAGAATATTATTTTCACCCGCAATCTATTGAAAAACCATTCCTTATACATCCACCGTATTTGACAAGTATGTAGCACCTTTGTACAGGTAAAAGAGTTCTAGATTTGCGCACTACCTCTATACTTACTAAGCTAGGTAATTACAAGTCAGTATAACACTGTGGGATACTGTGCTTAATTATTCATTTGCATGATAAGGATTAAAGGTGGTCATTTTTTATCAAAACCATCTGGAATATTCTAGTATTAACCTGGTAATGAATCTGAATTACTTCTCAGGAACCACCCACTTTCCCTTGCATCACTGGTCCTCAGATTAAGGTCATTTCTCAAGCAAAAATTTTTCTGGAGATCATACTTTAAGGAACCTTACATCCAATTCATAATAATTGGGAAAACAAGTCCAATCATCAATATTTCATTTTGCATTAATATCAATTGCATTTCTATGTATGGGATGTCCTCTGGCCTGACATAGACAAGAACTCATTATACATTAACAAAGACTAATTGCATATCTCTGTCATATCAGTACCTGAACATCTAAATTCACCAGTGGTATCTTTTAACTTTTCACTCAGTGTCATTTAAAGGAAAGCTGCTGCAGTAACAAAAACTTTTTCTTTTTTTCTGCTCTTCCTGGAGTAGAGGCACTCATTTTCAGGCAAATGCTTTTAACATAATATTTTTTCTCAATCACATGTGCAGCACATTTCTAATGCATGCTCGAAAAAACACAAAAGGAGATCTGTAAGACTGAGTGATTTATAGCAATTGTATTAATGGCTGGAATATTCATGGGTGGGAATTTACACAGTAAATACTGATGTGAAAGCTGTGTTGACTTTCTGTCCAAGTCCAACAAAACCAGCCAGAATATGAAGCTAAGTCTGCTTTGTAGACTCATCAAACACACAATCAGTTGGAATCTATTTTCAACAACATCTACATGATGAAGTCATTGTGAGAATTCAGGGCACATTAGGGATTTGCTTTATGTCCCCATTCTAATTTCTGCAAATCCTCAGTGATGAATGGGAAGCACTAGAAAAACACAATGTGTCCATATATAAACTATGAACTGCATGTATATTTGTATTATATCTAACCTTCATTCAAGACTGTGTGAAATACTTGCAGACTCGTCTTTCTCTAAATTAAACTTTTTCATAATTCTAATTGAATTATAGCATAGCCCTGCTTGGGCATTCTTGGAAGTTAATTACTTATGAATGGTAGACTGCATGCCAAAGAACAATTTTTCATTTTCAATCAATGAACTCCTGATTCCATCATGAAAACAGTGAATCATGACCTGCCAATAACAAATATGATAAATAACCAAACACACCAATTGCACAATTCAATTATATGTCTGCATATATTTTTATCAATATTATTATTATACATTTGTGTACTTACTCAGTAAATAAGTCTGCAAATCCCTCCATGTCTGATTCCTGAGCTAAATCTCTTGGAAGCTTGTTCTGTCTGTTAGGCAGCTGCAGTGCATCCTCACTGCCAGGCTTATCCAACAGGAATGTGGTGAACTGTTTCAGTCCCAGACGAGCACTGAAATGCAGCAGGGTCTCTCTCGGCCTTGGTTCTGTGTGAGTCAAGGAAAGAAAATAAAAGAAAATGAGGATGTATAAAAGTCCAAAGCAGGCGCCTCAAACATTCTACATCATATTCATATGACATAGCCTGACCTTGGTTCTACTGGTCCTTTACGAGAAAAGAAAATGAGAAAGAGCAAAAGTCCACAGTGCCTACCCTACACTTAACTATATAATATTACTAAGAAATTCTTCTGGCAGCCCCAGATGACCTTCTTATTATTGTGTGCCTTTTCCTATTTCATGGTCACTTTGAATTACTATGGTTGACAGAACATGCTCCTTGCTATTATAATTATGTCACACTGTGACCCTTCACCAAAGATGTGATTGGACTATGTACAACCTGGATATTCTACCCTCCAGACAAACAATTCCTCCATTTTGACTCTTAAGTCTTTTCATGCGAAATGAAATGCAAACCTATTGCGTAAACCAGCTCTTAAACATTTATTTATCTTTAGATGGACTATGGATCTGATGTCCAAGTGAACTACTGCCTTTGCATGAAGGTTTTTCTTATGTCTTGGTTTCCAAAATGGGATTCAATCATTTTTACTTTTCAATATATCAGTTTAGAAACAAAGAAATACCACTAATTTGACCAACTTAGGCTGAAAAACTGGGCACAATTAGCAGACATTGCAAAGGGTAATTTCTAAAGTCCATAATGACCACTGAGCTCTGGTAAAAACCACAAAGAACACAAGACTTCTGATTATCTTAGTAGCTTATCAAGAAACACCCAGCAGGAAAAACATTTCTCATCTAAACATTCAGAAGACCCACTGGTTAAAAAACATGCACAGACGCACATTATACACTGGGCAGACAGAACGTGACTGTACATTCCCAAAGCCTGGGGGCCCAAAGTGACAGACCAATCTGCCAGATCTGGTACCAATGACCTTACCTATGACTCATCAAACTGTTGACACCTCACTAACATAATAGAGAGTTTTGGCAAGGCCTTCCGTACGACGTATAACGTGCGACGTCATCACTTTGTGCGTAGTTTTTCTCAAGGACAAGTCATAAGTCATACGGCACTACGTATGAATCGGTGATTACACGTAGGTAAGAAACGTATCGAATTTAATAGATTTACGCTTATTTCTTTCAAGTTTAACATATTGCAGAGGAATATATAGGGTGTTAAGATTCCACTGAATCACTTTAAGACGCTGTCGGTAGAAATACTCTGTGAAAACAGCTGAAAAAACAGCCAGTCAATCAGTCGTCCGTAGTAGTATCAAATTCAATTTAAGTTGATTTTTTTTCATAAACAACAGGATCTGCGGCATCAATTGACGTAAATAACACATTCCATTCATCATCTTAATTATTCATCTATCTAAAAAGAATCCACAAGCAGCCCCATGTCTGCATACGGAGCCAGACCTGCCAAAACCACTGCTAGCTTTTTCGCGTACGTAAAACGTATTACGTATTGAACTATACGTTACACGTCATACGGAAGGCCTTGCCAAAACTCTCTATAAGTAAGAAATGGTTACCTAATAACCAGACAGTGATCACATTCTGGAATTACTAGAGCATGTTATCTGTTTCAGTCAAATAGCATTTCTTATCAAATCAATTAAAATCGAGGGCTAATAAAGAAATATTTCACATTTTCTGTAGACAATCTAAATTATCTCATAAGCATTTGACTGTACTGAAAGAGATTGGTTTTGCCTAATAAACCATCTACATCTTCAAGATCAATAATCACACTTATTTTCAGTTAACAATTATCTTTTTGGACATACAAATATTCCAATATAACCTGAGGGCTTACCCTAAAGTGAGAATTTCAGCGTCTCCTGCTGATTATGGTTACTCACTACACAACTAACAAATCTCTCTAATTCTTTTAAGTTTAGATCAGATTTTACAAATTTGTCAAATTCCAAAATTTCCTGAAATGTTTACTCCCTGGTTTTCCTGTTCATTTCCACCCCAGACACCTTTAAGGACCTTAAAAGAACAGCCAACTTCCTGTACTGTACCTATAGCCTTCACAGACAATTTTAAACCTAGTTCTGAAATATCAGCTCGTTTCCTCTGGTTTCACTCTGGGAGCTACTGGCTTCAAGTTGTAATGATACTCCTCATTGAAGATACTATAAACACCAGGTGTCTGCGGAGTAACAACTTTTTTCTTTCTAGTAGAGGTCTGTTCAGACCAGCTCCAACTTAAAACTGAAATAAAACTAAATCGCAGCTCAGCTGTTCAGATCAATCAGCCCCCCCCCCCCCCAACTCAAAGCATTGCATATTGAGAATAGCGATATCACAAAGAGGCTACAGTGTATTATATGGGGCGAGTATGGGTGAGTTATGGAATCGAGACGCTTGCGCTCAGCTGCAAAGCGCAATGCTTTCGAGTTACAGGGCCCAGGTCTATGAGACGTGATCAGGGGAAAAGATATTGATGCCTGTGACATGAAGTGATAGGATCTTAGTGTTACCTCATCCTCCACACTCACAGACACCATTTAGCCTTGGACATTTCCTGCTCAATAAACCCACGTCTGCCGTATAGTAATGCTTTTATCTTACATAGATTTCATCGGAATAGACTTGCTGTTATTTAGTAGTCTAAACACACAGATGACCAATTCAACCCCACCGCAGCCTGAACAGACTCCTTGGACACCACAGGAGTAAACAGTGAAACACAATAGCACAGACTGAGCTGAAGATACATGCTGGGCTTGTCTTCAATGTAGTCTACAACTGGAATAAAAAAACTAACGTAATACAGTTTTTCCCAGAAAAGAAAAAACTCGGCATTTTAAGACATCTCTTTCCTGTTCTTATTTCCGACAGTGTACATATCAGAATAAACCAAGTGAATTTAAACTTTCTAAAAAATCCAATCTACCCTTTAATAAGAACGCCTTACCACAGCCAACTGGTGCTAATTAACAGGCACTAGTAACACGAAAATGTAGCTCATTACTTTTCCATCAGTCAGGAAGTTTTCTTTTTTACTCGGATGCCCTCCTCAAGCAAACAGTGTGGAAAGATTATGAGATTTTGACACATTATTCATTGCTGAAAGTTAATTTCTTAGCAATCTGTATAGTTTGAGAAAAACAACAAGTAAAATAG
This sequence comes from Lingula anatina, assembly GCF_051362555.1. NCBI lineage: Eukaryota > Metazoa > Brachiopoda > Lingulata > Lingulida > Lingulidae > Lingula > Lingula anatina. The sequence continues at coordinate 62,305,969 of NC_141767.1, read as the reverse complement.
TGTGTGTGTGTGTGTGTGTGTGTGTGTGTGTGTGTGTGTGTGTGTGTGTGTGTGTGTCATAATGCATGTTTCAACTGACCATACATAACAAACAAAAATAGGTGTAAACAAACCAGAATGCTATACCTCATCAGCAACCATAGACAATGCAACTATTTACCTTGACCAAGCAAACAATCAGAGTAATCAACTGTCCTAACCACACCCAACTCCAGTGTCTCACCATATTGATTTCTCAATGATGCTTGCCAGTGCTACGTAGGACTGGTCTGTCTGATGCCATGTTGTTCTATTCAGCATTACACATTTCTATCAAATCCCAGTATTATTTTACATTTACATTTCTTCAGACACAGTGGAAGAACTAACATTTTTTTATCACGAGCCATTCAATTAATATATAAAATGTATAAAGAACATACCTTCGTCAGGAAATCCAAGTAAATTCCAAGTATCTGGTACATGTAAGTGCTCAAAGGCCTTGGTCAACCGGTCATCCAATGTGGACAGAACTTCATTAGTCAAGTCAAAATGTTCAGATTTGATCCCTTCTAAACTCTCCAGTGCATTAGGATTGTACACACTCTCCATTAAAAATTGGGCCATATAGTATGCAGAATCATAGAGATAGAGGAAGTCACTTGTTGCGATTGTCTTGCTGGGTTCTCCATTTTGGCACAAACAGATACTGAGCTGGACCACCTCGGACTTGTCGTGTTCTAGAAGAAAAGATGTTGTCAGTAATTATAACGTATATATAATACTCTTAAATAACTTGCAACAGAACATGCACATGGCTCACCTGAAACTCCTGCCATAATGATCTGCCCAAATAATCAGCCAGGCACTTGATGAGAGGCAAACAAATATGGTACAATAAAATATTCATACACAGATGAGATACCTTGTAATCCTCTCCAATATCACAAGTGTGCCATGCACACCATGATTCATGATCATCTAACAAAACAATATTACCGCTGCCTTTCCTTATGATTCAATATCATCAAAAGCAGAAAGGGTTATAATGCCATATTTTACGTAAAAACTCTGCTCATGAATGCTGCTCATGATACTCAACAGAGCAAACAGGTTGTCATTCCTGCAAAAGTACAATAGATATTATTGACTCGTTCTGAGTTAACCTGTTATCACTGGCAGAAGCTGTAAGGAATCTCTGTAATTACTCTACCAATGCCACAGAAATAAGAGTTGACCAGCTGCCTATAAAACTGCCCTGCCTTGGATGTCTTTAAATAGCATATACATTTAAGTCAGTGAACTGAGAAAATCAATGCTCTCTGTCAATGCTATACATGTGTCAGTGGTAAGTCAAGTCTACCTGCCCTGAAATAAAAAGTAATCAATTATACTGTATTCAATGAAAACATAGCAAGCATGGATCTGTATTGGGCAAACGGCACTACCCTCAAAGGTCAGATATTGACTCATGTTAGTTAAAGTATATTGACTTTGTGTCAGTGACTTTTTTGTATGTTCTGAAAGTCAATGTGCAGTCAAACCTCAGTGCATGAACATTCCTAATCATGAACAAATAAGTTTACAAACACAATTTGTGTACAAAATTTGAGTTGGTTAATGGACAATGATGCAGGGAAACTTGTGCACCAACTCATAGGCTTCCACCTTGTTTCATAGAGCAGTGTTTGTGTATGTACACCTTTAAGATTACTTGTTTATTATTCACATATTTTTTTAACATTACTACTGTAACATTCAAAGTAGCCCTACAGACACCAAGAAGGTTTAAAGTATCAGTTGTTCAAAGGTTGAAAAGAACATGTTATACTGCAGAAATGGAGAATGAAAGAATTAGCCAAAAGATGAGCAGGGGTAGATGAATGTAGTTTTCATGGCTTTCTGAAAATGGTTCAAAATTTTTCTTGGAAGGTATTTTCAAAATGTTAAACTGGTTACATGTCCTTGTTATTGATTCTGGAGCTTTATAATAACATGCTTAATATCATAAAACTTAATGATAAAAAAGAGCCCTCAGACCCATCATGTTATGATATAAAGTGACTGGCTGTACAGGACACCTGCTGCTGTACCCTGGGAAATCCTGTGACAGGTCCAACTGCCAGGTGAACCTCTGCCTAATTACTGTTAGAAAATATTCACATCATCTGATGACTAATTCCACTGAAGGTAGCAAGGTATTTTCTGCAATCTGAAATGAGTTCTTGCAAAAAATCTATCATTTTTTAAAGAACAATTACCTCCAGACAAAAGCCAGACAAGTGACTCTAAACCTGCATCCAAAAATTCAACGACAAATATTTTATTTAGGCATCATCTGCAACACACACCTAAAAAGTCACGTTTCCATCTCAAAGCAAACACGTGCATGTTTTCTTCAACTTGTACAAATTTACCTGTTAAAGAATGCCAAAGTAAAAAGACTATTAAATCACAATTGACTTAAAAATCACAGTGCTGGTACAGACCTGGAATTACTGCCTCTAATGTGGGAGGGTTAATCCGCTGTCCTACACAGATGTGACGCTGTGATGACCCTTGAAATATGAAGTACGCCTCCGCCTCCTCTGGTAACAGGGAATGATCTGAAAACGAGGCCACGATGGTTCCCCCTCCCTGGAAAAGGAATGTATTGATAAAAAGGAAATAAAAGTCAAAATGTTGTAAAAAATTGTCTTGCAATGCCCTTAAATGTGTGCAAAGTTGTGATATTTCAAACAAGTGATGTTTTTTAGACTCAAACTAAACAGCGTGATATCTAGGAAACTCCACCTGATCTTTTTGGTATGCAAGCAAGGAGCTACTCTCACCTATTCTTCAAGGGCTGTCTTGTACTGGTGTCAAATGGGTGATTTAACAACAGCTATTCCTTGTTTGTACTCTACTTATTATATCACGCAATCAGAGACATGGGTGAAAGGCTATGAAATTCTCCAAGGACGCCAGGGTTTAATTTCCTATTTTGCTCTAATGTTCAAAAGTGATTTAACACTCAATGTAGAGGATAAACCTTTTAAAAATATTTCAGGATTTTGTATATATTATTGACAGGCAATCAGGCCCAGACACTTGATGTAACCACATTTTGTGATATAATGCAGTGTCATTGCATCCATCCCCTGGGTTGCAGGCCAAATATTGACAGGATTCAGAGGGATTAGCAAATAAGCAGTAGACTCAAGTGGTCAACTTTTTTCTACATATGCAATGAAGGTTGTGGCATTTCCCCCCTCCAGTCCTATAACAACACAAAAGCCTTTTCAACCTTTTGCCTTGAGTCTACAATACCAAACAAATACCTTAAGAGGGTGAACAATGGCAACAACTGTTGACTAATTCTTCTCAAAGAGAGTCAAAATGCCGCCCTTCTCTGCCTATTTAAGTCCAGGATTTATGAACGATGCTCTAACACACTGCAATGCTGTGTAACATCTTTTAGCCCAATTAAGCAATGGTATCCAGTTCATTGATGCTTCTGGCTCTGTGTTTCATGAGTGATTAAGCCTGGGAGTTGTAAATTCAAAGGTGCTGCTGATTACATAGAGGGTTTAATGTCCCATGAACATCACCTGTTCTGCTTTGATCATGCTGGTCTTTAAGTAACCTCCGCGTTAGTTTACATACACACATGGTACCTTAGTATCAAATCTGGAACTTATGTTTAAGTGCATGTCTAACTATAACCAGTAATGGTTCAACTGATATTTTTGCAGAGAAACGAGATGCCATAAAGACTCTAATCAAAAAGACCCAATCAAGCATTAGAATTAGAATTTCTATACAAAGCAATCGGCTGTTTGGTGATATTAGTTGAACTAAATTCAATAAATTGAAGTGAGATCAGTTCTGAATGTGTCTCATATATACATACAGGTAATAAATCATTACCTACCACTGGCGTCCTATACATCTACAGATATTAATTAAACAAGAGTTTTCAATTAGCCTGGCAACTGTTGTGTCAAGTGCAGGTAAGAACCGTCCTAATCATAAATAGCAAATCTTTCCTTTGATCTGGGATTTAAGTCAGACTTGCTACTTCTTATTGGTCCTGATATTGCAGCATGGTAAGGTTAACACCAATTACATAGCAATGAAAAAAAATCTGACTTGGATATGTATTAAATCAGTGTATCTAATTTTACTATTGGTGTCTTGATAAGCTGTACTTACATATACTGGAGCTTCAGTGGGGGTATAAGCCATCCTCCAGCCGTCTGAAAATACAAACATAGACTGGAATAATGTGCTTGTTCAAATAGAAATAAATAATTCAAAGATGTGAAAACGGAAGATAACACCAGTATTTTCCTGAAATTTTACCTGCAGATATAAAATTATTAAAATACATATCTCATTCATTCCTCACTGAAAAGCTAAAACCAATTCAGCCACAGTTAATGCAAAACACATTAAAAGAATGCAAAACTGCCTTTCAACATTCCGAGCACAATTATAGAATATGTTTACAGTTACAGGGGTTACTCTTTATACTCATGTTACACCCGACACCCACTCAACAGACTGAATATGTTTTGATGCAACCAAGACAGGATTGTGCAATTTTGGCTTTAAAAAAAAGGAGGAAAAATGTTAAAAGTGCCTTCAAAATGAGAGAAAAACTGTGTTTAATATCATGTGCATTATAAGTTGCACATGTCACAATTCATAGTCAGTGAGACTAGTTATTTATCAAATTTTTACTTCTCAAATTACATAATCATATTATCTGTTGAAACCTTTCACAATATCAGCTATACGTTAAACTTGTTCTGAATGCAGTGAAAGGGTGTTGTGCGGGTGTCACAACAATATTCCATGTTCACACCCCTTTCCTGGGTGTTTTCTCATCATAATGCAGTTTGGGGGGGGGGGGGGGGGGGGCATTTTAGCCCAGGTCTAAATAATATCCTATGTATGTTAGCCTATTTGAGGCACTGGAGACCCAGGTGAACAACACAAAAATCTCCCCCTTCACAGATTGCTTATAAACAGCATGTCACAAGTGGTCAACTCAAATAACTGCCCATCACTTCTGGTGACAAGCTTTATAAATCTTGGACAATAAAGTCATTTGATGTCATCAAGCAGCCAGTGACATGTCCTGTGTAATCAACCCCAATGTCTCACAACACAGTCAATTAACTCTTGACCCAGCAACTAATAGGAAACCCAAGCATCTGCCTGAGAGACATTTGACTACAAAATAAAAGTCTTTTACAACATCTTGTTGACACTGGACAATGTTCTGATAAATAACCTGTCTCAACCTCTGGGTCAAAGTGCCCTCCCTGTACAAGCTCAACATAAAACACTGGCTATATGAGACACAAGATAACTATCCCACCAGATCTTCCTTTACGAAACTGACCAATACAATTTCCAGAAATTGCCCAATACCAGTGACCAGTACTAATCAAGGACAAGGTTAAGAAATTCACCCCATCTTTGGAATGGTTTTGAAAACGATTATCTTATGTTTAAGTATAATACAATAATAACACAATTTAACTCTGATCAACACAAACATTCTTAATATCACTTTCTCCCTCATGAGCATACCTGCTCTTTTTGTCAGTTGTTGGTTCTAAGATGGACTTAAATATAATCCTCATAACCCACCTGGCTATGGGCATGGTCCTATTATAAGGATGAGGAATACAATAATGTGCTACTAGTAGGCAGAAGAATGTAAAACAAAGAGTTAGGAGCTAGTAAATCTACCGAGGTGCAGACCAATGATTCAATGTTGCATGACGTATGGTATTATCAGAGGTGCTTTTCAGGAATACCACCCAGTTCATTTTATACCATCTAAGGTATGACATAGCCATGTTACGACAACATACCTTAAACATCTTTTAACCACATTAATTTATCGAGTTAAATCCTTATAATGGCCAGGCCTGAAGAATACTGGCCTATGCCCATCTGATTAGGGCAAATTTTCAATAATGCTAATTAATAGGTGGAAGGTGAAACCCCAGAAGGGAGGATTAGTGTCCAGGCTCCTCACTTACCCACAGATCTTTTTTCCTTACTTACTCTTGTTACATTCTACTATGTCTGCATGCCTGAGATGCCAAAGATTGTTGTCTGATATTGTCAACAATCAAACAAGCCCAGTCTGGGCCATCACCTGTGCTATCATGTGACAGGGCAGGGGGGAAAACAATGGAGAATGTGGTAGTGGTGGATTGCAGCAGGTGTGGTGCAGTTTCCATTGTGGTAATGATATGAGTAATGATGTTCAGAATGTAATGCTGTCTGTAATAAAGGGGTTTAAGTAAAAAAAAATGCAAATTTGTACAGAGGATGCACGGGTCCTTTACCACTACCACCTATAAAATAAAGCCACTACATTTTAAACCATAAGACTCTCATCATATCCACTTTTCTATGTTGCATCTTTGACTAAGGGTACACAGGTAATGTCTTTTATCAAAAATTACCACATAAAATTTCTATGCTTCTTTTAAAGACAAAACTTAATCAACCATTATAAAGCATATACTTGAAATCATTTTAATTTGCCTAATTTCTAAAGAAAAAAAAGATACAATCATGTACTGACATTATGATTCTACACTCTATTCCATCAAAACGTAATTTACTGTTCTTATTTCAAAATCCCTTCCTTCCACCTGGAAGGACTGAGTGCTGTTATTTAGGGTGCAACACAATCTTTATCCCACCTCCACCTTGTTTCATGCTTCCTATTACCCAAATATACACAGGGTCGTAATAAATGTCTCCAATAAAATGCCTGTAAAATGGGCTAATATGTGAACAGGTATTAGGATTTACTCAAAGGATTTAGACCTTTCCGATAATGCCATTTTACCACGGACAATGTAAGAGAGACAGAGATCATTAGTAGGTCAAGTGGTCTCTCTACAGTAAAGTTCTTTTCTTACCCTCTACTTAATTTCAATATGGTAATGGAGTTGATGATGACAAGAAACAACTTCACACTCAATGATAAAGTTAAATTGCAAATTCTGTTTACAAACACCATAAAATACATTACTTGCATTTTTTAAAACTTTACTTTCACTAGAAACCTTCTTTGCAGTATCTGTCCATATAACTACTTTCCATCAATATGTATAACCCCTTTCTGCACCAATCTGAAAGACAATCTACTTAGATTAAGCTTTCTTAAGCAAAAGGGGGGTTTTTCACATAGAGGGATAAGAGACTGTAATAGGAATACCTTTGAATAAGTAACATGATGCCAAATCATTTCCACTTTTCAAACATTTCAACTTTCCAGAAACATCCAATGCAGACAGAACACACACTCCATTAATTCATAATGGACCAACAATGCAATTGATAGGTGGGGTCCAAGTAAGAGTGCTCAAGTGAACAAAATAACCATAGCAACCAGCACTAAGGAACTCCCCCAACCTCATACTTAAAAATAACTGAGGGCTCAGGATCATTACCACTTTAACTGCTTCATAGTACTCGTTTGCCATTTTCTGAAGACTATGGTGGTCTCACTGGGTCAATTTTCATTGCTTTGTGAAGACTTGTAAAAGTATGTATCACCAGCATTAACAAACATTCTGTGCCAAGAATTTTTTAACTTCGCTTTCAAACAACATATTTCAGTGAAGAATGTCTGCTAAAGTTCACCTTTTTTATTTATAACTCATTGTTGTGAAAGATATGTCATTTATACAGCTTTTCTAACATAACTGTCACGATTTAAGCATAAATCATTTTATAGGTGTTAATAATGCCTTTTATTACATTCTATTATCCTTTACTTCTTTTATCATTTTGGGTAAAGCTGGGAAAAATAATGATGAAACCAATTTAACCCATCTCTTACAACCATCTTTTTATATTGTTATTCGGTATCAGTTAAAAGCATTTTTGAAAAAAAAAAAGCCCAGCAAGATTTCTATCACCATTTTGAAAGTAACTGCTGTGCAAATGAATGGGCTGTACTTAGTATTCCATGATGGCACTCAGTTTGAGGACAGATGATGTCATTTTATGCAGGTTTCTGTCAAATGTTGCATATTGGATAAAAAAGCTAGACAGAAAACTGACAGCCCATTTACACTCCCATCAGTAGCTAATGCAGACTTGTATCATCTATATAGCTTATGAATTTTAATGAAAATATAACTTCAATGCATTATGTATATGCACAGCCATAAACGAGCTATAATAACCTTCTACTGTGCAATATCTGAAAATCACCTCAAGTAGAATGTATTCTGTTCAATATCTTCTTCTCCTATAATGACACTTTTTAAAAGTGCAATAATGAAAATAAGTCACCTTCCAGCTATTAAGAAATTGAGCTATTTTTAGCTCAAACAGCAACTTTTTTTTACTAAGAACTCATATTGAACCCTTAACCTGCCTTTTTCTTATCAATCAATAAACTGATATAAACAGAGTCAAATGCCAAAGATGATATATTTTTATTGTTTGTTATATTTTTCTTAGATGTTTTTCCAAAAAGAAGTATCAAGTTGTAACAGGTGTTCTGGTGATAAAGAATCAGGCTTATATTACACTTCAGTGCCAGTCCAATCAATATCACACCACAATGATAACCATAACCTACTGGTTCAGGTAGAATGGTTTCCTCTATACCAAGAATTATTATTATATCAATAAATACTTATATTTCTTCCATTAACACTTTACTTAAATAAATACTTCCTACATCTTAGAACAACTATATTCACATTAACTTGATATACACACCTAAAAACATACATGGTGGGAGTAAAATAAATATGATTTCTGCTATATATATTTTTTTCATCATTATATCCACATGTGCAAATAAGTTTTCTATTGGATGTTCAAAATTTAATGTACAGTTACACAGAGAAAACACACTACCACACAGGTGTTGCTTCCTATAATCTATTACCATACCTTGCCAATGTGGCTACCTAGCCAGTTCATTTCCATATGTTAAAAGCGTTAAGGTCTGTTATGATGTTAATTAAAAATTTTCACTTTAAAATCCTACTTTTGACTATTATTCCTTAAGCATTGCTAGCACCAATACAACAAACAAGAACAGTATTTTCTATAATCCACTGCTTATCCTAATGGGGCATCACCAGGGCAACCTTTAAATAATGCTGTCCTAAATATTTTGATAATTGATATCATTCACATAAAAACAACCCACATGTACAGTGAAAACATCAGCCTGTAATATTTAAATGATTTAAAGAACCTGTGGAAGTTGCTGGAATATGAAAAGAAGTATATTTGCACATTCCAATGCCCATTGCAAAGCAATTTAGTTCTTTAAATTAAGGCAATAATCAAGTTCAGTCTATATATAGTCTATGCACCAGTGAACCAGACAGGTGCCTGGTTTAAGTCTTTCTTTTTAATGTATGTCTTAACTGTCTCAAACTGCAAAGTGCCTGTACAAGAAACCATAACTTATATTAGTTCCCACAATAACAACTCAAAACTCCAAATTCTAAACCTTACAGGGAATTATGCAAACTCTCTCATTTCCAACTGAGCAGAAAATTGTCCTACCTGCATCTGAATAAATTCCAGCTTCAGGAAAAGACATCTCTTTTGAGTCCTTCACCTGCTGCTGTTGTTTTTCTGACATTTTGAAATAATATGCCAAAGTCTCTCCTTACTTCCTACTACACCGGGATGTGGAAAGATGAAATCCTTTGCAGTGTTCTTACTGAAGGTTTCCTAATATAAGACAGGTCTCCCATCGAGGTAGTGATTTAAAATATACATGAATGTGGATACTAGTAGCTTACTGTATTTTCTGTCCTGGTATACACCGTAGATAGGTTAACATGCATTAATAGTATATAAAGCACCTGCATATTGAACGCGTGTGATCAAATACACCAGTTGGCAGATTACTGGTTTTCACAGTATGCAAACTAGGACAGAATGACACACACACACACACACACAGCCATACAACACCTGTTTGAATATTAGTTACTTCACATAATGATTGCCTATGGAACAGCAGTTCCTGGTGATGTGCCTAACTTACAATATATCCTTAGATTTCTGATGTTTTTAGATGAAACACCATCACATAAATATTATATCACAATATTTACCTTATCACAGAATAATCTACTATGAATTTTTAAGCACTCAGATTATACTCATTGCATGCGTCACATAAGATAACCAGTTTAGCAACACTAGTATAAATAAATGATGCCATTATACCACAGGACTAGTAAATTATTGTACACACCTTCCAGTGACAGCTTTTTTGAGTTAAAATTGAGTCAAATATAAAAACACATCAAGGTGATAATGTGACACCTTTACACACAAGCATATATGTACATGCATGCAAACGCAAAAAAAGGGGACTTGGATCAGTAACTGATTATGAAGTATGACCATAAAAACAAAAGGTCATTCCAAAGTATCATTCCTAAATATGCCCCTTTCTCTAAATATAACCCTTTCATTTTTTTTACATCCCTTTTTTTACATCCATAATAAAAAAAATTACATAATTACACAATGTTTTAACTACAGCCAAATGTAAAACAGAAGGAACCACTACCATTTTGGAATGGCATTTTATATTATACAGTGATTCCAAGAGACCCTTTTATATAATATAATCATAAATCTACCAACAGATTTTAAGCTAGGGGCTCACTTTAGATCTCAACATCCAACATAAAATAACTGTTTCTACATCACTGTGATTAGCAGGCAGGGGTCATTTTCCATGGAGCCTAACGATGAACATTAACTATAGTGAGCTCTTCTCAAAATAAAGTAAATAAAGTAAAATAAAGTAAAGAAAGAGGGCATAACATTATGTACATGTAAACAATAATGGTCAGTCACACAATGCAATGTTCACAATGAAAGTTATAAGGCACTCCTGATGCAACATTCAAACTTAGTTCACAATTGCATGGAAGATCTTCATCTACTGTAAATGTCCAGTACTGCCAGTTAAATTATTTTCAGTCTACGTGAGTCTGAGTGTGGACCAGGCCTAAAAGAATGGAGTGTAAAAATATCCCCTTGTAAACTCGTGTCCAATCAGCCTGGGTCAGGTAGGACTTACCTAGCAAATCAGCAATAAAACACAGAGATCAAAGAGACCCAGCCATCTAGGCTATCAACTCCTACTACCCTGAGCATGACAACAAGAGAATTAAAATGCCTTGGTACATCATCAAAGGTCATTTACCCAACAGTAAAATGAAACAGTGTGGCATAATTTATACAACAACAGAATTAAGCTAACTCAGTAGACTGGAGGTTGATATTCTCAACTAAAGAATGAGGCGATGTGGCTGCATTCTGAACTGGGCTAACTTAAACCAGAAATAGTCTATAGTTGAATTGTGATCTAGTGGACTGGCACAGGTGTCTGTACAGATCATCTCTAGCCTTGGGCGGGGTATGGGTTGGTGTGTGTGTGTGGGGGGGGGGGGGGGGGGGTAGGGGCACCAACTTATCAGGACTTGTGGGAGCACCCACAACATAGGCTAATTTGCAAGGCAAGGTCAACTCGATTACTTCTGACCAAAAAATTTTTAATAATTTCTACCACCTCTCCATAACTGAATAATATCACTATATATGAATGCAGCAATGTCAAGATTGTACAAATCTGTCCCATTACACTCAACAAGGTGCACTTGTCCATGCCCACTATCTGGGCTGGGTTGTGTGTATTGGATTTCAAAGTGCTCACAGAATGACTCACCTCACTCTCCTCTACTGTCAGCTCTCTGAAATGACACAGCCTTAGTATAGCCAGTCTGTGAGAAATTGACTACTAGTACTGGTACATAAAATAGGGGGCTAACACACTGACTGACCCATAACTCCCGGCATCAGATGAACTGATAGAGATTTTCTCGGACAGTACTAAAATTGGTAAGACATTAGTATGACATATGCCCACATGCTTGTAAATGCCATTTATGAACTGAATTCAATATGAATATGTTTATAACTGGATTAACTATGTAACAGACTGATTTACGTCACCAGACCACCAGATAGCTGGCATATGATTTATCAGTCTGCAGTGGAATGAAGAGTTCATGTTGTCATGTGACTGCATGTGCCATGAGTCTGTTTCAGTCTAAGACTATGTGTGAAGTTCAGAACAAATCTACAGTCAACAGGCCCAACTTACCTCAACCACCAACACTCTACAGGTTATTGTGACATGTGGACAGCACTTTATTAGTAGCTATTGGTTCATTAATGCTTGAAACTATAGGGTTACTATAGGGTCAGTTATCAGTTTTCTGACACACCCTTGGATATTCCAACTGACAGGTTATACCTAATGGGAAATGTTTGTGTTTATACATATATACACAAGGTTTCATACATTGTTCTCATAATATACATGTGTAGACCTATTGTTTACCATATTATGAACAACAGCAACTTTTGTCAACAGTGCAGGAAGTTGCCAACTTGCACACTTGTTCAAGGTCAAAAAATGCATAATCACATTTAAGGCCTTTTCACAATGAGCATTATATCTAAGCTATAGAGTTGAAGCAATATGTTCTGAGAGTTTGTACCTTGTAACTACTCTACTTGGGACTCGTCTCTGTTTTACAACTTCTCCCTTAGTACATTTCCTGATGTATGAGGATGTTAATTAATTGTTCAAATTGAAGGTGGGGGAAAGGAGATGTTGAAGCAGGGGTCCATTTAGGTGATTCTCTTACATCATAGCCAAGCCATTAAGCTGTCAATAGTTCAAAACACATCATTCCAGCTGTATAACTCAGATGTAATGCTGGAAGTAAAAAGGCCTTTTACACCAACAGTTTAACAAAATATAAATAAAAAATTAACTAAAAATAAACTGTTAAATAGGCTATCAATTATCAGTACAATGCAAAGTTAGTAAAAATACAAACAGTATGAATTCATAAGTTTAAATTGTACAGAGAAAATGCCATTATTTAACAGGTGCCGCTATTAATGTAAGAGTCACCAGTATAAACATCAATGTTACCTCCTTGAAACATGGCTCTTCCAATGGGTAGATGTCTCTCCTTTCACTTGAATGGAATTCTACCACAATTCATAGTCCACTGTAGACGTAGTTGTAATAGGTATATGCTGAACAACATCCAATCTTCAAGTCAGCACATGCTCTTAAAACTTAACACTTCACAAGGCCTGTAAAAAACATTCACAGTTTAAGCCCATGATCACTATGTTGGCACAGTAAAGTAGGTTAAATGCTTTTGAAGTTGCACCTGATGGTAATTGTAAAGTATGGTATGGCTGTCGCTGAAAACCTTCAGACTCTATGTTCAGAGATGGAGATTTGTCCATAAATAAAATCAAAATTGCATCCTTTTAAAGGTCACAGGTGGATGGTATAACAGTGAGCATATTTATGACCAAGTCAGTTAGTAAAAGACAATACCTCATACATTTTTTAAATGATGAAGTTTTCTAGCAAACAGCAATAATGTAGCTTTCAGACATATAAACATGTTTGGAATATTTTGCAAGCAGCATATCCTCTAGTCTACCCAACCATGAAAATAGAATTCTCAAAGTTTTACAAGCAAGAGCAAGAGGAAACTTGTTAATTTGCATTAGTTTTAGTTTAACACATCAACTTATATTAAAATGCTACCTGCAGATAAGGTTTTCCCTCTTCAGTGTTGCATACAGTAGCCTGAATTATTAAACAAAGTTCACTGATTATTGCAGACTTGAAACCTGTTCCTAGTAAAAGCAGTCAATGCATCTAATGGGCACATAAATGCTAAAAGAACTCCAGAAAGAATGCAGTTATGTCATACAAATATTATTGCTTTTTTTAATGGCAAAAGCACCCACTAAAGTCATGATTAATGTAAAGTTTTGGAGGCCAAGCATGACTGTTTCAGACTAAATTCTTATAAAGAATCAGCAGACTGACCCGATGTGGGAAAAAATCTGGTCTACAGGATATTTTACTCTCAACTGTACTGCTGTTTCAAGTTCAACTTCAAGCGACAGTTTAATTGAAAATTATCAGCAAAGAAATAGTGTGTCGGTGATTATTTCTAGCCCTATGCAGGTCAATTTGCACAAAAATGTATCAAGTCTACATTCAGGAACTTCTCTACCCCTCACCCAGTGTCAACCCCTCTGTATTCTCTGATGGAAATTATCTGAGAGGCCCTAAAATGTGACTGTTGTCACTGTGAGACAAGATAACAATTTTTGTGAGAATCCATATAAGGCAGGGTTAGCTTTCTAGCCATAAGTGTGAAACAAAAGTGATACCCAGAACATGGTGGACTCGTAATGGTCATTTTACGTGTAAATTCAGTGGGTAAAAGCTGTCTTCTTTTATTCATAGCTGTATCATATCACATTCACCAGTCTGCCATTATTTCTGACCCAATTCTTCTACAAATCCTGAAAAAAACTTACAATTTTGAAGCTTAGTCTCCAGACTTTGATAAATGCTATTAACTACCTGCCTCCAGAAATCAAAACCAATCTGGCACCTGCATTTAGCAAATGCATATTTACTTGTTTTCTATGTTTATTATCCTATTATTTTATTATCCATGGCAAAAGACAAAACTTTCTGACGTGTTAATCAGCAAACACAAACCAAGATGACCACCCCAGCATATTGCACAGTATTAACATAAATATGTGCACAGTACTGCCTCTCTTGTCATGTTTTGTCATGTTGTCCAGAGTGCTCAGCTAAAGAAGCTTTTTTAACTGGATTGCCTACTTAGGCTTGTGAATTATGTGTTCAAGGCTTTTTTAAATTTATTTGTTATTGTTAAAGAGGTCTGGGGGGTCATGCAAAGTTTGAACATACTCTTTCTTAAATTATGCTTGCAACTTTTATACTGGCCTTATATCTGTGCATTTTAAGAAGTTTTACAAAATCCCATTGTAACAAAATATAGTTTAACAAATTGCAAAACACAATATAAATAGGAATTTAATGGAATACTAGTAAGCAAGAATCCAGGACATCAGGATTTCTAAGAAAGGACACACTGAGTAAGTTACATAAGAACATATAGGCATTTATTACTCAGTTTAATTCTGCTAGAGAATAAATATTGTTTAAAGGACAGGACCAAGTGCAGCACTTTTTTATCCAATCTTCAAAGATCCACAAAAGGTTTAAACTACTTTCTAATGGCAATTAATTCTGAGCAAATCAACAAATTAAAATATAATTGTCAAAGAACATTTTTAGACTCTTGGCTTATAAACTGGAGTCTAAGAATGATATACTTTTTTTCAATTTATTTTTAATTCTCGGAACACTGCTGTTAACCAGTCACTAATTCACTTTTCATGAAATAAAACAAAGGAATGTCTTTTAACCTTTAAGCCAACACTTGTTTGTAGTTTCAGACTAATAGATAACTAAATCAAAAGATGTTAGATTACATTATAAATTTCAATTCTTTTGAACAGTAGACCTAGATGTTTAGTAGCTTGCACAAGACAAGAAAAAGGGCAATAACAGTGCTAAATGCTATCCAGTGTTTTTGGTTTAAAAAGGAAAACAATCAAAATGATAAGTGAGAGCTTATCTGTTAAATGTGATTTTCATATGGATGGGAACCTGCGCTATATCAGGACCAGGGCAGATTGACTGGTGATACAGTAACACAGGTATTTTCATAAAAAATTTATATTGTTATCTCATCTTGATAAGATGCTTTGGGCACATGTAACATGTTACACCAACTTCAAAACCAAGTGTCAATAAGTTTTCTGTTACTTAACGTGTGGTCACTTAATAATTGCACACAACAATAGCAAGTAAAACAGTCACAGGCCTACCCAACTACCAGACTCGGCACCGAATGATCCAGAATTCACCGGTAGATCAGACCACACTACCCGTTTTCAAGGTGTGTGTCAGATCGCATTACACAGTATCATACCCTGAACAAATTTTGAGTGGTGATGCAATGCTTTTCAACCCCACTGAGAATCGTCACTATCACATCGCATACTAGGCAAGAGCGGTGTCGCGTCTGATACTGTGTAATGCGATCTGACACACACCTTGAAAACGGGTAGTATGGTCTGATCTACCGGTGAATTCTGGATGATTCGGTGCCGAGTCTGGTAGTTGGGTAGGCCTGAGTCACAGCGGGGAGGCAGACCAAGGTATCTCTAGGTATCTCAACAATAAGTAGAACCAAAGCAACTGGAAGCAGTATATACTGACCGAATAAATTTCTAAAATTATGAACAGATGCTTCTGGTCAATGTCATACAAGGTTTTTCCCAGAGAGCCGTCCAGTCATCATTTCGTCCGCCATTAGCCTCAAAAGACAGCCTTTATTTCCTAAGATGATACGGCGGCTTATAAAATTTTGGGGTTGGTTGGTTGGGCTTGCTTAAGTTGGACTGTAAATCAATGATCAAATTACACATTCACATTTTGGTACCCCAAATCCTGAGAAAAACCACAATGTCATATAATGTTTTGGTTTTCTTTAAAACTGTCGTAAATTGAAAATTGACAAGGTATCCTAACAGCAACACTTGCTGAATGGTTTAGTATCCTATGCAGAACACAGGTCTTTCTACTGCTGAATAATAAACATAATAAAAATTAATGTGATGATATTTTGGCATGACACTGAATGGCTGCTACTGTTATGCCAATCCGACTGCACATAAATGTACATACATCACTGCTGGAATCATGAAAGCACAAGTAGGAAACAATGGAGTAACCAAAACGTACCCTGGATTATGAACCTGTTTCAGCACATGGAAGCAAGCAACGGTTACACCTACAAGCAACAGGTTAAACTGGGTTGGAAAAGTCAACTTCAACTCAACAATTCAAAACTTTGTACTGATATTTATAAAAAGTTATCATTTTTAATTTGTCTGCATTCTAGGTCATTGCAAACATATCTGCATTTCCGCATTACGCTGTAAGTAAATAAGGCACAGTGCTCGGATATCTCCGGAATGCGGGGTAGTCGATTTTGTAAACACAGTGGCCAAAACGCCATTCTATTCTTACTTGCTGGAATGTTGTGTCGCTCACATGGTCATTTTTACACCGTTTTTATCCCCTCACATATCGAGCAGTTAAACGTAGCGACCTGAGTGGTAAACTATAGGTATTTTATGTTTGTGGGTCCTTCTTTATGCAATATACATACCTGGTTAATGTATATCTTGCCGATTATCTCGGAGACGTCTACTGGTGACTCAAATACCTTCCGCCATTTTCCCGTATGACGTCACTAGCAGGTGTCTACTGACACTACACATTCTAGATTGAATGAATGAATCACATCTGTAGCAATGGCTTGTACTGCTGTCGTTGTTTAGTCATCATTGTCAACACAAAAACTACGTCTCATTAAAAAAAAGCCTTTTCATCTTTTTGATATATACATATTTACATACCGCCTATGTCAATTAAACCCATTTTTTTTTAAGTTTGAGTCTTAGTAGCGAATGTGACGCAATCAATTTTGATGTCAACAAACAATTTTGAATTAACTGGTAAGTACATGTACTGTAAACAAAGAGCCTTCATTATTCTCGAATCGATGTTTCATCATTTTAAAAACTGAACTAAACCACATTCTTATTTATGCTTGATATATATAACCCCTTACGGTAGAGCCATGTTTTTCTTAGTCTAAATTAAGTAATATTTAAATATTACAAAAGCGTGTGTTGAAAAGATCTGGAGCATTTTTAGGCTTGCCTGTACATGATTGACAAAAATTGATGACGTGTAATCTAAAAATAGCTACTGTTTTAAGACGCAAATGCAACGTTTGAAAGTCATTTCATAACCTGACGCCAATAAGGTAAGCCTGAGAAATACCACTTACAGCCAGATTACTTGTAGGCCTATATAATAAGTTATTGAATCTAATTTGATAAACTTTAATAGATACAAACTTCATATTGATAATTTGAACCACACTTGATGAATAGATATTGTTTTAGTATCTATGCGTTATTTATTGTTATTGAGCAAGATATGGTGTTCTTGAAAGTTATAATTTGTAACCTTTACATAACATAATATTATAGGCCAACTTTCATAACGTTAGTTAAGTTGAATATATAAAAAAATTATAGTGAAATCTTTTGTTAGTCTGAAAATCAAACATATCAGCTATATATGCTTTTGTCAAGTTTTAACCTAAGAGATGCCAATAGCCTAGGCCTACAATGGATGTTTGGAAATTATGAAGTGGACAGCGATACTTCTAAGATCAAATGATCATTCCAGCAGTCGAAGAGTTTAGGTTGTCTATTAAAAATATCACAACTAACAGCCTAACAGGCATTGAAAACAAAAAAAAAATACGCATATTTAAAGTTGGGAGTTAGTACCGCCTGCAATTTCGTAAAATGCACGTCTGAAACAGCAATATCCGTAATACACTGATAAGACGAAAATAGACAGAAAAATAAGATGAAAAAAATATCGAAAGAAAAGAAGTTTGAATACGTTCAATAAGTTTTAGATCATGGTATTGCGGAAAAAAATTGATAAACTGATGTGTAACAATATTTTTGTTGCTTGGGTACATAGTCACTGACTATTAGGGGGATTCCCTGACAAACAGGACATGTCATGACAGTCCACAGGATAAATACCACTTGATTGTTACACATTAACTTGATTCACAACAGAAGTGATGGACGGAATTTTGTTTCACCCTTAGAATCGGCTGGGGCATGTATAGGTTTGAATAAGAACTAACACATCTGATAACTTTCACACATTTATAGGTCATTTTGACGGAAGTTTGACCTCTCCACGTTACACATGTACAGAAGTTTAGAACCCCTTAAGCATAATCCTCATCACGACTAGTCACACCGTCACCTGACAGTCACGAGCATCATTTCAGATAGAAATTCAGGTTTCAAAAGAAATTAGAGAAACTGGTTGTCTAATTTTGAATGATTTGAAATCACTATAAACCCGTATCAGTCGTGATAGGTGAAGTTGCTGCGTCATCGGGGATTCCCCAGCTTATGATGAAGTCAGCACATTTGGCGAATAAAAGGCATGCTATTAGAGGCCTGCTAACACACTCTTGCGTTGGCGCTGAATATGACGAATTTAAGTCGTTTGTGTGCAGAAATATTTCGATAATATTTGTACGTACTTTTTAGATAACTATTTGATATACAGTTAACTGGCGATTGTTAAATATTAGTATCATCTTTCTTTATTTTAGCTCAATCCAAATTTTCACAATGCTGGAAGGATTTGAATATTTGGTTGACGACAACAGAACCCGGGAAATCCCGCTACATGTTGCATTCAAGGAAAAGGGAGAGACCGTTGACAACCAAAGTGACCATGGTAATTTACCAGACTTTGAGATGTATACTCTCTCTCCAGACGAGTTCACGCCTGCTGTAAAAGCCGAATTAAGAAGTACAATAAAGACCAAGTTAATGGTAAAAGGTCAAGAAATACCAACCGTGGAATATCGACAACCGTTGTTGGAACAGGTATGAAACTTTATGATCTCAATATCAAACCCATCGCTGTCTCCATATTTTTATGCGTATGGTTAATCCAGATAACTTTATTTCTATTCAAGTTAACACCAGAAGAAGAAGAGAAAAGAAAACGAAGAAGAGAAAACAATAGACAAGCAGCACAGAGGTGTCGACAGAAAAAGAAGGATTTGCTTGATACGTTACAGAAGGTATTTAAATATTCGAGTCATTTAAACAAAAGCTTTTTCACTCCCCCTTCCCCTCAAAAATACCAGAAATAGTGTATCAATTTTCTTTTTACTTTTCCAAATTTAAGACCCCCCCCCCCCCCCCCCCCCAGCTGTTACATGGAACGGTTCAATTCTTGGAAAGGAAGTGACATTTATCAAAATTATTTGGAACGGATTTTGCCACGTTCTGCCTCTGTAAGGTAACGGATTGGGTATAAAATCCGATTCTATCGTGGTGGAGGATCATCATAATTCGGAGATATAAATTATTACTAAATAAATAAAGGCGCGTCTGTTTGTTTTGATTCCGATTACAACGGGTCGTGAAACCAAGTCTTGGGGGTTTTCCAACAGCAAAACTTTTTCATAGAAACTAGGAGATTACTGCACTCTTTTCAGACGAATAATTGATTAGGGCAAAGGCGGTAGTATTGAAAGCGCTGATAGCAACCCAAGTTTTCAAAAATGACATTTTATGTTTTCTTTTATATATTTATAGAAAACGCAAAACTTAGAGTGTCAGAACACGGACCTACGAAGACAGATTCGAAGTTTGGAAAAAGAAAAAGAGGCTGCCGAAAAACTCCTTTCAGAGCACTTGAACGTCTGCAAGTATCACGTGACGCACGAGGCATGACAATATGTTTCACCAGTGTCTAGCAAAGTTGATACAATGGATTTGGATACGGATTTGAACAGCAAATAGTCACAAGTTTGGCCGCACGCATCACGCGATCAGCCTTCAGAAGACCACCACGCACTTGACCATACTTCAATTATGTCATATCCGGTCATCCCGATTAAGATCGATGTGTGGACTGCTGTTAAGGGTTTTTAAGAAACCTCATTCTTTCATAAGGCTTTCTGTGAATAAAGCCAAACGAAAACGAAAGATGGAGATGGAGAACATGTGAATATCAAGACGACCGTCACATTTACGACAATCGTTTAGATTTATCAGAATCTGTGATAATGCATTCTAAACCTTCAGACCATCATACAAATTAAAGATTGCTCAAAAGAAACTTGTTAAAAGTTTCGATTCAACATATATTTTCAGACTTAAAACTTGAAGTGTCATACCTTTTTCTATTTATTGTGATCATGATGTTTCTCTGTATATTTTTATGAGACAGAATTAAACACATTATAATGGACACAAGATAAAGGTAACTCTATGAAATTTTGTATATTTTGGATTAAGAACTTTTTTTTTTACTGTAGCGATAGAAAAATGCATAGGAATTAGCGGGTAATATTAGATGTTTCAATATGTAATTATCATCAATATTGAATATTTTAAGAACTATTTTACAAAACATTATCGTTTACCATTTTCAAGTTCC
The DNA here is from genome assembly GCF_051362555.1 of Lingula anatina. Classification (NCBI taxonomy): domain Eukaryota; kingdom Metazoa; phylum Brachiopoda; class Lingulata; order Lingulida; family Lingulidae; genus Lingula; species Lingula anatina. The sequence continues at coordinate 62,284,890 of NC_141767.1, read as the reverse complement.
TTTTAAGTGTATTAGAAATGATTTTACATTTCAGCTTTTGCGATTTTTCCGAACTCTCATTACCATATAACTGCAAATATAATATATTAACAACGTACAATATCATCTTTCTGGTTGCGATTTTAGTTAATAAAAAGTTATTTAAATCATTATTATTATTTAACATTTTAAATATAGTATATGTATATCATTTGAGTATTATGAGTTTTTAAATTACATACAGTTTATACTGTGTCCATTTTGATATTACCTATCAATAAATGCGTCCTGCTGTATCGATTTTATGCATTGTTTTTGTATTACATTTGTGAAAAAAAAGCACAGCTTGTTCATTTTACAAACAACGAAACCATTCCGTGAATCAAAAATAAAATATCCAAATGAAGAACCATCAACTCCAACTCCAATGACCTGATAAAATATCTTACATACTAGCTTTAGACCCCATTGCCACAGATTTTAGATCGATCTATCCCTGTGGGGAGTCTCACTAGATTACTGTCAGCTTAGCCGGCTTAAATGTCTGTCCCGCCTACTAAAAGCTGCAAGGGGGTAATTAACTACCGTGTGCGCTCGGCTGACAGCAATTTAGCGTGAACCCCCAGGGAGTTAGGTCGATCTAGATGGATCGATCTAAATCTATGGGAATGCACTCTTAGACTTCACCGGTACGTATAATGTGAGCATTAGATAAGCTTAAATACGGACATCCTTAAAAAGGCTTTGCTTAATATTTGTCGGATAGAATGATTCATAAAATGTTTTGTTATCAAGATTTTTTAAATTAGCAGTTACGTGTGTAGGAGATGTTGATATGTTTGTTCAAATTTGTTTTCAAGTAAGGGGGCAAAGATATTTCCATATTTTATTGTACAAAGAGTGGATCCACTTACACGCCAACGCGTATCCCCCAGCGCGTACTATTTTCCTTTTAAGAAGGAAATTCTTCAAATAGGCTGTTAAGAAGAAAAGATATTAGACTTTTTGTAATTTAGGTTTTTAAATTGTCTTTCCTTTTCAAAGATCCTTCCTTTCACATTTTACACCGCTTTCAGCTGATTCATCTTTGCCAAAAATATCAGTTTTGTGTTTTCATGTAATGTGTTAATCGTATCACAGCTAACGCAGTCATGGAATATGTATTGCTTTATCATCAAAGAAAAGCAATGACTCTAAAATATGTCGAGTCATACCATCTAAAAAAAACAATGACTGAATGGATGAAGACAGAGAGAAAGCTTCCAAACTTTCTTTTCAATCCTGGCTACGTTTATTTTTATATTTGATCGTTTAATTTCGGACTTGTGGTCATGGGATCCGGTTAGTAGAAATGTACAGTTTGGAAGAAACAAGAGGTAGCCATAAGAAAAAACTGAAATGTGCATGAACAGGGGCGGATCCAGAGATATTTTCTGACAGTCTTCCAAATTATCTTTGTTGATCCATCCTCAATCTTTGACCGTCCTCCGACAGAAAAAAAAATAGACACCCGTCAATGTAAACTTGAAAATCTGACCGTCTTCCTGAAGACCCAGAAGACGGCCTCAATCCGCCCCTGCATGAAGACCTATCTTCAGTAAAAAAAAAACAAACTAGCAATTGACATAATTAAATTCAAAATAAAGATGAAATAAACACGTAAAGAAAAAAGAGAATATAGGTATACAGCAAAAAGGGATGCTGTACGCTTGAACGGTTTTCTATCATTGTAATGCTTGTTCCGAGTTGTAAAAGGGCTGGTATTTTTTTTAAACCAGTCTATTCTCAGTCGCTTATTATTTCGTTTGGTGGTTTGACGTAATGTTATCAAAATATGCTCTCTCACGCAGTTACAATGGTTCTTTTTATAACGCCTACCCCATGACTGAAATACAATTGTGTTCGTGAGTTGACTAACAAAGAAAGTTATTGATCCAGGAATGGTGGTAGGATTTCCACTCAGTATAGGTAAATGTGTCATGCCGCACAGGCGACTGTATAACCTTTTTACTTCCTTGTTGCCTTGCAGTATATACGTAGAAGACATTATTCGTATAATGCATGGTGACGATCTTTTAAAGAACAACTAATCATCTCAGGTAAGCTATGTATACTGAATTTAGAACTGTATAAACACTACGTTAAAACTTACTGAATATGAACAATAATTTTCATAATCGAAACCTGCGAGGAGACAGCGCTAGTGTACCGACGTGCTAAAAGTGCATGTCATCATCCTCTACGCCTGTCAAAAACTCCAGTTTAATGCAAAAGAGGAATAATTAATTATAATTCTATTAAAATCGCAAAGAAGTGACACCCTTTTGACAATCAAGTTATTTGACCTGCCTACAAACCATGAGAATATTGGAAAATTAGAAAAGTAGGTCATATGTACAAGCACAGCTGGTGAATCATAGGATGGACAATATTTCACAATACATTGTCAAAGTACAAATCGTACGCATTAAGGAGGTATAAGTTATTTCTTTTTGCAGTTTGTCGTCCAAAGTAGTCGTGTCTGGATGGTACCTCCTCGTCTCTTCATACATGTTGTACATGTACTATATGGTACACATATGGTACACAAATATTGAATAACTGTTGAACTTGATGTTTATGTCATCATTTTTATATAGTTAAGAAGAAATGTCCACAGTGATATTATTGATCTAGTAATTCCAGCAATAAGGGCGCTTGATCTTTGGATATTTATTTCCATAATTTTTTTTCGAAAAGTACAAGAATTATACACACTTTACATTCTAACTCATTATGGGTGTTGAAGAATCCAAAATCGCTGAATATATGAAAGCATTTCACTCAGCATGAGAAACATTACTAAACAGATCAACTTCGATGTGAACCATTTTAGTTTGAAAACTACGTTTTGCTACCTTTGTCTTTTGAAATGTGTGATTTCTTCTTCCTCTGCAGTGGTACTGCTTCCATGATGCTCAAAACAGTACCCGGAGTTTTGATAATTTTGTCAGTGGCAAATTTAGGTAAGTGTTCGCATTTGTACTCCAGCTTTCCTTTTCCTCCATATGAGATAAGCACAGGAAAAATGAACCTCCTTTCACGAAGTTTTATGCCGTATTTTGCATAAAACTCGCCCTCATGCTTTCATATGGCATGAAAACCATTGCTTCTTGAGCTGTCTTGAATTAAGAGATGTTTTCTTAGGCTCGAATAGAAAAGGTCATTTGCTGTCATACCTGAACGAAAAATTTCATGAAAGTGACGAGAAGATTTCCTTTTTTGTAAGTTCATTCTAGAAGATCTACTTGTGTGGAGAATACACTAAAATAAACATTCAATTCCCAACCTTTCCCCAAACAATTTTATCTTTAACCAGTTATTAATCTTATTTATTAATTTTCTATTGAAGCATACCTGGTTTCCTCCCTTGTGCGTTTGTCTGGTGGAAGTGCTAGTAATGAAGGTCGTGTAGAAGTGTTTCATGACACTGAGTGGGGTAGCGTGTGCGACGACGGGTTTGGAAACGACGAGGCAGCTGTCGTTTGCAGAGAATTGGGCTTCCCCGGATTCCGACGACATATTCAGAGCTCTTATAGGGTCTTTGGAAGAGGACTGTCAAAAATTTGGTTGGATGAAGTGCGATGCTTGGGGATTGAGGCTTCTATTGTAGATTGCATTCACGATGGTAAACAATATTTATTTATATGTGTTGATTTGAAAGAAGACCCACGCACGTTCATGTACCGTGGATACTTTCATATGAATGTTTAACTCCATCAAAAGAATAGAATATAAAAACCTTTAAAAATCTCTCCTTTGGTGCTGTAGGCTACACTGGAAGGTCATTTTGAAACCTAGTTTATCATATTTTAACACTGCAGGTTGGGGAATCCATAACTGTGATCCTGCAACAGAGGCAGTTGGAGTAGAGTGTGAACCGCTAAATGGCACTGTGCGACTCACGGGGGGTGCTAGTGACCACATGGGCTATGTTGAAGTGCAAAGAAACGACGCCTGGGGAAGGATTTGTGATACAGGATTCACGATAACCGAAGCAAGTAAGATTGCTGTACGAAATGACCATGTGAAAATTGAACCGAAAGAGAAAGATTACAAAGCCCTGCTGTGATCGAACGCGTGCTTTCATATGATAGAGCTTCATCACAATTTTTAAATCCATACCATACAGGCTAGAAAACTAAAATACACCGACAAATATAGATGAATAAAAATACGTAAATAATTTTTTTTCAGATATTGTGTGTCGCCAGTTTGGGTTCCCTAATGCTTCCAGTCTTCGTTCATTTGCCACACTTCCTAGCACGCCTCCGGTATTAGATCACGTCAAGTGTACTGGGAACGAAGCGAACATTCTGCGTTGTAGACACGATGGATGGGGTGTAGCTGCTTGTCAACCCAATCAGGTAAAACACCACCGCGCATCATCTAAAAGTGGTCTGCATAATCTATACATTTAAAAACTCGAACCAGGAAGTTATAGTTTTTGTAGACCATATAATTTTCGACATATGTATTCAGACACTACAACCAGGTAAACATTCGCCATTAAAAATCAGTAACTGGTAAAGCGATTTCACAGTGCTCCTATGCGATGTCTGTTTCAGACCGCCGGTATAGTGTGTATAGATCCCACTGGTCCGCCTGAAGGCACCCTGCGCCTGGTGAACGGTGCCAAGAGTAGAGAGGGACGGCTGGAAATCTACTACAATCATCACTGGGGCACGGTGAGTGTGGGGAATTGATTCCTCAGTAACCTCAAACTTACAAATAAAACAAGTCAACAAGAGAAGCAATATTTGATTTTATAAAAAAAAAAGTCTTCTGTGTGTATTTATGTATGTATGTATTTTAGATTTGTGACAAAGGCTGGGACGCTGTTGATGCCTTGGTGGCATGTAGACAGCTGGGATATTCTGGACTGGAGGCACACAATAGGAACTTTGGCGTTGGTGACGATCTAGTCTTGCTCAGTCAGGTGAATTAAAAAATAGTATAGACATCTGTTTTCTTGGGTAAAATATATTTATGAAATCATTCCGTACTTTTGTTTAAGAAAGGGTTGTTTTTTATAGATGATTATTTTAATAAGTAATGGAGTGTTTCATTTTTTCTTACAGTGACCTACAAAAGGATGTGAGGTTTTCAAATGTAATGGTATTTTATGTAGTTTGTGCTGGTTGTGTTCCATCAGTATACTTTAAAAATTTGGAATATAGAAAATGTTGGTGCTTTCCAACAATAAAAAATTGATTGTATTCTTACGTTCTGTCACTTTGTTTCTCATTTAATTTGAAATCATGCATCTTAAAAATTTGTATCTTTTTTAGATTCATTGTAATGGTAACGAGGACAATCTCTCGCGATGTCCAAGAACTTCAGACTGGGGTATTGTGCCAGCAGAATGCACTCACGACAGAGACGTAGGCATCGTTTGTGAAGGTAATTACATGGCATGACAAACATCTAATGGTACCTACACGCGATGGGCAATAGAAGTGTCACCCCTGAATCAGAGTAATCAAAGTAGGTAGATCTTGAGTAGTTATAATGCCTGGTCTACTTATAATGTGAATGAGTATAAAACCACTGTGCAATGGAATTGTGTTGTTGGTCTTTTTGTGAAATTTGATGTATAAAATGATACCAGGAGCATATCAAAAGTTAGAACTGAACGTTTTAAAAAACTTTTATTCCTTTCTCTTTATTAAACCATTAGTGGCCTGAGTTTTCCTTTGAAACTCATTTTGGCCTTTATTGTATTTAATATTCATTACTCCATCCTCTTTTACACTAACTTTCAGATGCCTGTGCAAAAATTTATTTTATTCATTTATTCTATTTTATCCTTTTTTATCTCATTAAGTTCTATTCGCATATCCTATATTATATATCAATATTTTAATTTGTAAATTTGTAAATTTTATTCTCACTCCATTTTATGTATAACTTCAACCTTTTGGTTGCCATGTCTTAATAAACGTACTTACTTACTAACAAAAAATCATTTCACAGTCATTTATCTCCCCCAAAGTATTGGCTCAGTAGGGGTGACACTTCTATTGTTCAGTGTGCGTAACTGTACACTGATATTTTAAACTTTGAAAGTGTCTTTAATTTATCATATTTTAATAAGAAAAATGATATTACTCAAAACCAAACCAAACAAAACCTGACGGCTCTCTACTCATTCCAGATAGGCCTATGCAAGTATGGGAAGAAAGAGACTTTTTATAAAAGTATATATGGTTTATTTTTTCATTAGAGATCAGTATTAAACATACAGATTTTATCTTGATAACATCTTTCTTGTGTCAATGTTATTGAATACGAAAATTGTAACTGGTAATTTTAATTTATCCTGTTGAAGCATCTGTCCCAGCACTAAGATTGAACAGCAGCTCTCCTGCCAACAACAGCGGCATTCTGCAGGTGAACTTGAACAAAACCTGGTGGTCAGTTTGTCTGCAAGCTCTAAATGGCGAGGCACGAAGTGTCATTTGCCATGAGCTAGGGTTTGATCGCTATGTGGGAGAGGGTCCCAGCACCAATGCACCGTCTGGTATTGATGATATGTACTCTACGTCGGCCAGCTGCACTGGTGAGAAAATGTCATTAATTTTTACTGCCTTAATTATTGATACGGCCAAATGTTTTTTCTAATAACTGAGTAATGAAATTGAGAGAAAGAGAAAAAATATATTTTCATCAATTTCATAATTATTTTATTCAAAACAATGAACAGATTGACTGTGTGAAAGCTGAATATGGTATCTTGTAGCACAGATAACTACTGAGCTGATCAAGTCAAAAGTATTTTAATAATATCGATTATTTCAAAATATGTTTCAAACAGCGTGTGTTTTCAATTTGAAAGTGCTCTTCATATCATGCCAAGCATAAAACCAAAAGATGACACTTTTCATTATCATATTTATCAATCTTTATTATTTAAGGAAATGAAAGGGCACTCGAGGAATGCAGAAACCACAGATGGTCAGTTGTGACAAAAGCAGCTCCTCCACCTCTTCATATTTCCCTGTGCTACTCCTCATCTCCAGTACAATTTGTATGTGGCATGACAGAACCTACCACAGCCAGTTCGGCAACCTCTACAACAACAATAACAACAACAACAACAACAACACACCATTCAACAATATTAACAAATACACCAGGCAAAACATCTACAGCAAGGAAAACTACAGTTAGGACAACATTAGTGAACACACCAGCAGATGTTGGATCAACTCCAAACACGTCTCCAACGACGAAACCTAGCACTATCCCTCCCTCTGGAAATACTGAGTCTACTCACTCTGAGGTAACGCTCTACCCAACAACAACAACAACAACAGACGACAATGGTATCTTAACTTCTGGTCCTACGGAGGTTCAACCATGGGACACAATGCCAAACAAGTCTTTACCAGACTGGGGTATTGCCATACTGGTGACAGCTCTAGTTTTGGCTCTTATTTTTGTTGTTGGGTTCCTTTTGAAGAGACGACCTGCAAGCTGTTTTGGTAAATTAAGGTACGTGTATTTGAGTTTAACTGGTGAGTCGTAAATTGAAGATTATAAATTATCACATTTAAATTGAACTAAGGCATTGTTTTATCAGAAAAATCTATTTTCCTAGCTGTAATACAATTCTTGGTGGAGTCTACATACAGGAAAGCGAAAAACTGTCAAAAATGAAAGTGATTCCGGCCGGTGTGTCGCAAAATTGTGAAAACAGAATAGGATCACAAGATATAAACTACAGAATGCTTTTGTGAGCTCAGAGACTAATTTATAATTGGGCAACAACTTTACCTGACGAGAGCTGATGACTTGATACAGATGACATACTTTGCTGCATATAGTCTGACATGTTTAATACATATACTACAGTTTTGAGGTAAAATTGAACATTGTTAAGTTTCTCAATCAACATTCCTCTTCAGGTCTCAAAGGTCTAATCCTGGAGAGCTGTATCAATTACACAACACTTCCACGGCACAGCTGGTATTGGACGAGCCTCCACCCTATACAACTGTATGTATAGAGGCAATATGCGTCAACTCATGGCATACACTTATTTTTAAAATTTTTTTTCATTGCAAATGGGATAAAATCAAACCTCTTTATCCTGTGAGGTTTAGCTTTGCGTGCTCGAATCTAAGTATCGTATATGGCCAGTGTGTTACTGCCGTTTTAACAATATAATATAATATAATATAATATAATATAATATAATATAATATTAGAAAATAAGTTGTTCTAAGTGTTGTTTTATGGCACATCAGTGTAAGGCGGCTGCCGATTATCATCTAACCCCCCTCGTATCTCTACATTTGATTTATTAACATTTCAGATTTATCACAATGTGCCGAAGTGTGAAAAGCAAATTGAGTTCGCGCAATTAGATTGGATTAAACATTAAATGTAACACATATTGCTTTCCAGATTGATCCGTTTGTAAATGAAAGTAAGCCCAAAGCAATGCCACCAGTATCACACCAGCCGCCAGATGGCCTCTCCAATCCCCTGTACAAGATAGACTCGAGAGGTGTGGGTTTAACGACAGTTAAGAGATTTAGAATAAACAATAATTATTAAACTATATATATGTTTTGAAAAAATTACAGATAAAAGTGGTCTTTTAACAAAAGTATGATCGATCGTCTTATATAACAAAAGCATGGTTAGACAAATCGACCTACAATTTTTGTGAGACCTCAGGTGTTAATAATTATTTGATAAATATAATAAAATCATAAAAAAATTATACAATAGGAATTTTCAAAAGGCACTGTTAATTGTAAAATTGTTTCATTTCTAGATCCTGATGTACTGGAGTTCTTAGAAAAAATAGGGCTTGAGGAATACTATGGAATATTCACGAGAGAAAGAATAACAGCAAATGATTTGCCATCTCTTACAGAAGTGGATCTAAGAACAATAGGTATTTCAACCTCGGTTATTTTTAGACAAAACTTGATTTGATTAACCCACTTTCTTGCATTCTCATGCAACAGAATCTATCTTTATTTATTTATTTATTATTTTTTAATGGCGTTGACTATTATTTAATATTTTATTATTTTAGGCATTCCTCTTGGTCCTGCAAAACGCATTGCCGAGAAAATCCAGGGAATGCATATCTATCAGCAGCCGGACGATGACCACAATAATAGCCATTACCAATCTATGATACCCAAAGGTTATAGAAACGAAGCTGGTCTGGAGTACCAGGGTCTAAACTTTAGCGAGTATGATGATATAGACCGCCAACAGGATGCCCCTCGCCCTCTACCAAGACCACCTCCTGGCGGACGACTAGACTCGGACCCAGAAAACTATGAAAAATTCGACGCAGACACTCGGAACTCTGCAAGTTATATTCAGTTCGTTTCTGTTGCTGAACAGGACAAAAACAAACCACTTTCTTATGCTGATGTAGTTTCCAGTGAAAAAGACTTATCCGTTGACCACCCAGCCGTAGCAAGTCTCGGATGTAGGGATAGCGGTTATATGACTCCAGTGACCAACACAAAATAACTCGTAATGTGTCTAGAGCAATACTTTGGACACAGATGCACAGTGTGTTGGTTGTTTTTTATGTATATTTCAACTAACGAAAATGTTACATCACCAGTAGGCAAGCTGTAGGGCTTGCACTGCAGCCTTTATTTGATTTGCTTTTTCTTTTATGATAAAGCGAAGCAAGAGCATTAATCAAAGAATGTAACATTTATTACAACTTTCGTCACCACTGCTTTGGAAACAATTTGTTGCACTTGGAATCTGTAGATACACGTTGTTTTAACAGTAGATTTCCGAGAAAAATACCTATCGACATTCTCACAAGATACATATGCCTTCAGATTCTATGTGTGCGTGCGTGAGGGTTAGGGGATAGTCGCGGATCTTGTGTGTGCTCTATCAGGATCCATCAAAAGGTAGGAAATGGAATGTGTTGGCGCGTGAATCTGTTAACAGGGCCACAACTCAATATCTCACTGTTGGGATTGGACCTAAAGGTTCAAGAATGCTAAATTTAGGAATGGCAGCTAATTTGTGATTTCGTAATATGACACTATCGGTCACATAATTATTGAGTATACGATTGCTACAAATGTAAATTTAATTGATGAAAAACGAACCATTAAATCTATATTATGATAATAACGTGAGTTTTTCTGAGCCTGTTAACCTACGTATTAACCATTCATTGCAGTGCCAAGTTTTAACCCACCACAATTCTATATAAGGGGCCATTCCCACAGATATTTGGATCGATCTATCTCCCTGGGGAGTCTTACTAAATTGCTATCAAACTATTAGGCTTAAACGTATGTCACGCCTAGTAGAACTGTTAGGGGGTAATTATCTTTACCCCTAGCTGATTCGGTAGGCGTGACAGACATCTTAACCTCTTGAGCTGATAGCAATTTAGCGTGAACCCCCAGGGAGTAAGGTCGATCCAGATGGATCGATGTAAGTATGGGAACCTAGTCTTAGACGCTCTCCGGAGCAAACTTGTCTAGGGTAATGAGCGTGACGATCTTACAAACAACCAAAAAGAAAGATTCAAACTTTGTAAGTCAGTTCATATACGTGTAATACGAAATTAATTGTCATTGAACAAGGTCATATTCGTTTATTCGCTATTCGTCTTCGCATTGGTCATTATCACATTTCTGCAGACCGAAAAACAACGGTGAAAATTGCTTAGTTTTGGCTTTGATCATTATCACATTTCAATCCGGTCTCCAAAACAGTAGTGGAAACTACCGGAGTTTCTGTTTGGTGATTAACACATTTCTACAAATTGAAAAACGAGACTGAAAATAACTATCTTTATCTTTGGTAATTATCATATTTCTCATAAAAAGGCGTTGTTCAAAGTCTAGATTATACGATATCATTGCATTTATGGACCCACAGAACACACAACAAGGCACCAACCAGTTTCGTCATTGTATATTGCGATTTCAAACATTTCATAATTTGAAAGATGAATGATTACATGCCCTCCACTAATTCATCGAGAGGAATACCCTCATAGATTTCATTGGTTTTGTTATATTCGTTTGATGTCGGGAAATAATCAGAAACAAAACTGTTCGCTTTCCTGCCGCGTAAGGCCCCTATTTCACACAGACCACGAATCCCACGAATCGCCAGGAATTGACAATTTCAGGATTCGTGAGGATTCGTGAGATTTTGCCAATTTTCTGGTCTAATTCGACACGCTCTACGATTCAGTTACGATACAGGTGCGATAGTGTTACGAATATTCGTGGGATTCGGCTGGAATCGCACGAATATTGTCCAGAAATTCACTACGATTTTTTGGAATCGGGAGTTCGTGGCCAAAACTTTGAACAGCTCAACATTTTTGCCACGAATTCCCGATTGATCAAGAATTGCAAGAACTGCATATACGAATCTGTTAAGAACTTCACGAACTGATTACGATTCAACCACGAATCCTGATATTTTCAATTTCTGGCGATTCGTGGGATTCGTGGTCTGTGTGAAATAGGGGCATCAAAGTTTTTGCCACCAATTCCTGTTGGTCAAGAAGTGCAAGAACTGACTACGAATATATACGAATCTGTTAAGAACTTCACGAACTGATTACGATTCAACCACGAATCGTGAAATTTGTCAATTCATGGCCATTCGTGGGATTCATGGTCTGTGTGAAATAGGGGCATAAAGGGTAAAAAGGAAAGTTAAATTTAAGATCAAAATAATTAAAGAAGGTGCATTTTAAAGTTCTTTTCTGCTGTCTTAGAGTTACATTTCAGTTTGTTTTATTGGTATGTAGTGTGCTAGAAACAGGTACTATAGCTATATAAATCCGTCAGTGTATGTGCACCAAATGTTTGTTGGCTTTCCAAGACTGTTTTTGTTAATTGCTAATTAATTGGAGACCATAATGTTAGCAACATTTTGATGATATGCAAATAAATGGTGTATTTCACCAAGGATCCCCTCAATGGATCGCTACCTTTTTCACTGTACTCTAAGACCCATTATGAAGTGTCTGGGGAAACGGTCATAATCTGGTCACCAAATTCGATTTTCAACACTAAATGCGTTATCGTAAATGTAAAGGCCTAATGTTCTATTAGTGTATAGTGAGAAATTGGAATGTTATGCCAGTTTCACGTCATGGTAATGCACATTAGATTAGGTCCAACCAGGTTCTCCTCACTTGACCTGACTGTGTTAGGGCTGGAGCAGCAGGGCACAAGTCGATTGCAATAAGCCTGAAAAGGACTAGATAATGTGTTCCATTTACTGCAAGAGAACACATTAAAATAGAGTTGAAAATATAACTGACTTAACAAAACCCCACTAAAGTCCTCTTACTAAAGTCTTATCAGGATGAATTTTAAAGCATTTTATTACACTCATAATTCAAAACTACATAATGCATTTTTTTTTGTTTTTTTTTAAACATCTTTATTCTCAAGAGGGTTAAATATTGATACAGTATAAATAAAGGTGGCAATTCGCCTAGGCATTATATGCTCACCTTTGGAATTTAATAATAATAAAAATAATAATAATAATAATAATAATAATAATAATAATAATATTCAAAGAAAGGCAGTGACGAGAACATGAGTGGCATTAGAGGGGAGTGAGGGACAGGGCATGGGGGGGGGGTAATTATGGGGGGAGGGGCAATAGGCCATCAGGAGTGAGTGGTAGGCGCCAGAACAGAAATGGAAGAAGATTCAGACATTTTTAAACATAATGCAGTTAATGCGTAATATGTTTGTTTTAACAAATTTTAAAATGAAATGCTCTGCCATCATAGTTTAACGTATCTTTTAATCCAATATTTAAAATTGGGCACATAATGGAACAAATTAAAGAAGCATTTTTGAGAAAATAGCCTTAACTTTGAGATCTGAGTGATATTTACGTGGTAATGGAAAAGGCAGTTTTACAGTTATTTGCTGAAAATGAGTCACCGTTCAAATCTCGTTAAAAGCTGTTTTGGGAATTCCTGTCGCAGGAGCAGAACACGAGCACTTACATCTTCCCAGGGTCGTATCTTTTAATTTGTGATGGGCAGATAACAGTTAAATCAGTTTTTATTTTCTCAACGACGCGTGCCGTGATTAGGATCTCGCAAACCATTTTATCTGTTGGATTGAAAGCTGGTTTGTCTATTTGTGGGGTGGTTGCAACAATATAAAACAGTATATACATTAAACAAAGCTTCTGGAATAAGCCCAAACGCCAAAGAATCGAGGGCAATGTCCCACAAAACCTCGGACCTGTACACGTCGCTTTTTTTTAGAACTCCATTTCAAAAATGAATAATCGATACCACCCTCTTGCAATAAAAATCTAATTTTTGCGATTCCCTAGGAGTTAATACACAATGTACTCTCCACGTTCAAATATTTCCTGCTGTTGACTAGGAACTGATGTAAAACAAATTGGAGAGTTTTCCTCCTTTAAAGGATTATTAAGCAAGAAGAAACAATGGATCATTTTGTTCAGGAATTACACCATGTCTTGTCCCTTGAGTCATCAGTTGGTGCACTGCAACAGTGCCGTTATGATGTAGGCCTATGTGTGTGTTCGGTGTGTGTATGTATGTAATGTGTGTGTACCGTCTACCAGGGCTACAGTTATTATTAAGTAGACATTTTTGATATTCAGTTTAGAGAATACTCGTGAAATTAACATATCTGTGAATATCTAGTGTACATGTCACTTAAAAAACTGTGGATTAAAAGCAGCCTATAATATTAGGCAGCACAAACCAGTTTCTAAGCTGTCGCTGTTCACTGTGTTTTGTGGAATTCTTTTAAATTCATAATATATTTTAATTGTTGCAATATATTTGGTATCATTATGTAGAGCCCATAGGTCCAAAAGTAATGTTATGTGACGTAACATAAATGATCCGTTTTCAGCTCTTAATTAGGTTTCGCATATGGATGATACTGAGAGAAAACCGTGAATTTAAGCATGAAGAACCCCCCCTTTAGGGAAAGTCAAACCTCAGTATAAGCCTATTGTCTTTCTGTTTGACAGCTGATATTCACTGTATATATTCTCGACTTTTCCTTCTTTTTTTCAACTTCCATGTCATTGTGACACTGAAAAAAGATAACTATGTAAAATCACTGGTATACTACATGCAAATTCTATAAACGGAAGTAAAATCTCCAAGTTTTATTCAATGATATATCATATTTAAGACAAACACAAATGTCATTTCGCCTCGACATTAAAAAGGCAAAAGAAAATCCCAATATATACAAACACATTCATGGATATGAAGATATTTTCTTCGTTCACCGTTTACATTAACAAACCTACCGGTAGAATCTAATCTTAAATGCTTTAGAAGTTATATTAGTTTGAGCTTTGGTTCATATTTCTTTGTTATTTCATTAAACGGTCTTTGGTGATTCACGGCAAATTCATTCAGCATGTGTATGACCTTGTGATTCCATAATGAAATACCACAGCATATCAGCAGTCGAAAATATCAAAAGAAAATAAAGCAATGGTACAGGTATGTTTGCTACATTTAGCTGATCTCAATACCCTGAGGCCCCGGACAATGAAGAAAAATATTTGTAAACATTATTCATTAGTTCATCATGGTTGTTTATTCGACACCCAATTTTGATAGGATGTTATTGGAAGTGATAGTGATTGGCCGTGTCAACCGTCGACATATAGGTGTTAAAGGCAGTCATATCTTAATGGCTTTTCAGAAGTATATTAAAGGAAGGGGTTTTCATGTATAACTGGCCTCACCACAGAATGCACGACGCTGTAATGGACATCTGTTAAACGGGGAATTGCATGTCAGTATATTCAGATCGGCTAAACATGATCTCCTTTCTTCCGTTTCCAATAAGTTAAAAGCGTAAGCACTCTGATAACCTCTTCTTGTCAGTGTTTTTTGTATTTATCTAAGAGGACAAACAAGAAAATGAAATTGATCGAAGACTGTTGTTTTTAAAAGATGATAGATGACTTTTCAATTAATGTATAGGGTTTGGAAATAAGTCCCGCAGCATTTGTAACAAAAGGGGGAGGGGGTATGTTTCGTGCAGAGTTTTGTTCGTGTAATATCTCTGTAATATAAGCTAAGCCCGGGGCATAGCGAAGACTCATGAAACTACAAAAAGTAACTTGAGCGGGGGAACATTTTAATGGATTTTAGACTTTCATATATACTCCCCCTAGCAAACAGTGTCACCCCTAATGCAATGCGTAAAATGATACAGACAATCAGGTCAAAACCAATCTTTTTAATCAACTTCTAATTTTTACTGATTGTACAACCAACGAATACCCTAACAAGAGTAAAAATCAAAGCCACATTTTAGTATTTTTTCAGAATCCTCTGAATTAGAGAACGCACCTGACGTGTTTGTGCGTGGAGTCAAAAAGTTCTTTAACATTTGTGGCCTCTTTGCAACCCCACAAATGAAAATATGTTCACTTTTTGTTTTGATATTTATTTTTTCATGCTTTAATATTACGTAATTTCAATTAGTTTAACATCATGTAATACCATACTGTATAATAACTAACACTATTTTTTACTAGAGGGACCGCTATCGGCCAAATTTCGAACACCACATTTGTGTTTGTCCTTTACTTATCCTTTTGTTTGAGTTAATGAGGAGACAAAGTTCTGTAATATTTGTGTGAGTGAGGGCGTTCCACATACGGTGCAAATGAGATCATTTCTGTTTGCAGGGTCATCTCTCAGTTATCAATTTCCCACACATTGTCATATTGGCGTTTGTGACGACGTCCTCTGACGGTAAACTCAGCAACATTTTTTGCCCTATTTTTGTTTTAAAAATGTTGCAGTCAAGTTCCTAAATGTCATGAAGTGTTTTCTACGAGGAAGCAATGAGCAGGGCGTGTTTATATCTTCTCTGGGTGTAATTGCCTTCAGTCGGCCTTACACAGACGATCTTGCCTGTTTGGTAAGGATGTTGTCTAACCCTCTGAATGGTTTTCATGGAACAACCCAACTCTGTGGATATTCGTCAGGTCAAAACTCCCTCCAAGACAACCGCTGGATAAAAAAAAAATATCCCTCTCAGTTAAGAGCCGCATATTATAAATAATTGGTGTTGGGTATGTCAATGGTCACGCTTGGTAGGTCAATGTCCTAATACCCACATGTCCAATTTATTCGATGATCGGTAGCATAGTTTTTATGTAATAGTAAAATTGAATATATGGGTTCCCTTGTTGCAATGTACATAGGGGTGACCTCTTTTTGCTAGGGGAGCATACTATTATTAAATATATTATTAATTTTATCCAGCAGAGTTGCCAAGAGGATGCCCGATCAATAAAAGAAGGACCTTATAACCTTGAAGAACAGAGTTGGAAAATGCATAAAAAATTAAGGCATATGACACTTTCTGGCCAACCATTTTAACCGGCAATATTGTGGTGGGAGCGTGAGTGTTAAAGGCTTTCACCACCATTAAGAATCACTCTCTGCCTTGAAAGGGCTACGTTAATGTGTACATAATGATGCAACTCGAGAGTCTGAGTTGGTGCAGAGTTGCACGAGTTACCATGATTACATCAACAGTCTACGTCAAAATTTTATCTCTGTTTTTCTGTAGAGAACATCTTAGTTACCCTTTCAATTTCGTGTGACTGGTTTATGCAAAACAACATTGGCTTTTCCAGCAAGGCATCCATTCGCTGACCGGCCCTACCAGCCTGCAAATGCCAAAGCACATTAAATTACATAGGGAAACAGGTACTCAGTAATTGACCACGGTCGTTTTGATACAATCCGTCTCTAAATTCTTCGGAAATATATCACTTCAAAGATAACGGAGACTCTATGAGCTGGGCTGATCAGCCCAAAAGGATAGACATGTTGGCAGCCACATTGAGAGCCCACGGCTAGCTTATGAAATAAAACTTTGGTATAATGAAATTCTCAGTTGCTGCTGTATTACCTGCTGTGGTCTGTATTTGTGTCATACAAACGAAATCTTGGATGACAATGCCCCTCTCCGCGCTATTTTGACAATTGTTTTTTTTCTTTGAGAGACTGATTCGAAGTTATCATATGGGAATACCGCACACTGTGAGCCCACTTCCTTCTTGTCTGTAGCTGATCAATACATGCGAATTGCTGTCACGTCCACTCTCTACTCATACAAAACTAGTGGCTTTTCTATAAGATGAGCACTTGCTCAAAAGGACAGACCTTCGTGATTTTGTAGCAAAAATAATCTTATTTTCCCCATTATCTCAAGAAGCATCACTTCAGGGCAGATGGAGTTTATATTGCACCAATTATCCGACTGAATGCAACAATAAACATGAATTTTTACCTTTACTTGTCACAGTATGCTCTGTGGGGCACTAATTGGCGTAGACTATATGCGAAACTCAATGTTTCCTGGTGTCCGTCTTCAAGGTATTTCTTTAAACAAATTTTTTCTCTAAATCATGTTTCTTTTGCGTCGACATATGCCTCATGTTGTTTTTAACTGAAAGAGCACCGCATCCTTAATTTGAGGTATGCTTTTCTTCCAGCTCTCAAAGCAACATGTATTTTTGAAACCTGCCAAATGAACCTTACCAAGATTAATTGAGAATACCCGTAGAACACTTTTGTCATGTTAAGCCAGGTAATGCCCATTGTAATATTTACAGTTAAATGGAAAATGCCCATTGTAATATTTACATTATAAGCATTCACTTTTTGTCAAAGTGAAAAGGATTAGATAAAAAAGATGCTTCAATATGTGACAGTTGTGCTCTCCCTTCCTCTCTTCAAATTCAGAAAAGTAAAGTGATGAAGACATGAGAAAAAAATGAATGACCTCGTACACTCGAATAATTGAACTATAAGACTGAAGGATATAGGCATACATTGCCACCGTGAAAAGTACACGTACATTCCAAGGTACCTTTAGTAAGAGAAATGTTCCTTGAAAACATCCGGCAGCGAGACCATGCAATACCAATACATGAAAGGGATCTTTATCAAATAGTCATCTATTGATTCACGCAGAAAATAAAAGATGAAGAAGAAGAAATAAATATTTTGTGGATAACTTAACACGATGCAATTTTATCTGATTATTTTTATTATCGAGTTGTTGTTGTTACCACGTTGTTAAAGGGATACCAACTGTTCAATTCTACCAAAAAAGGGATTTCCTGGGGTAAACGACGATTTTCTCACACTTACCAATTGTTAATGAATCCATTCCAAAATTCAAAGTTAGTCCATACTTTTTTCCAAGAATTATTTTTTGTAGTAATATTGTGAAATATGAATCTCATACGAACAGTTATTATCCTTTCTACTTTTTAGTGTTTCCATGGTGAATTGGAACCAGTAACGTTCTTCGTGATATCAGTGAACACTATCTTGTTTACACCTCAAAGCAAACATTATTGAAGCGAGACTTAACAAAACCGTTGCATGGAGAAATGAAAAATCTTAAAAATAAGATAAACGGTTCAAGCCCACCAACCTCATGGAATTGTATTGATTTAGCTATGAGAGCAAATTGGCAATCGAGAAGTCATAGGGGATATTCTAGCAAGTTTTGCAATTTTAACTTTATTTCCACTCAAGTTGTGACGATTAAACTTAAAAATCTCATATCTTAACAGACCGTATGGATGCGACATCTGACCAGTCCAAGGTTTCTCACATTGCATGTCGATGGATAAAAGCCCCAAATGAACGGTCTGTTAAAATCTCAGTCTGACTGTGCACATGGCAAGGGTCAGAAATTATTAGGTAACAATGGAATCCAGCCAAGCCTTTGGCTGAGAATCAAGTGAAAAAAAAAACAACATGCTATATGGATAATTATTAACATAAATCTATATTATTTCACCACAGCAGAAGAAGGCAAAGAAGTGCGCCTGAAAGAGGCAATGGAAAAGTAGACTGTTCTTGGATAAAGAGACGTGGCCACTTGACTTTGTGTTGCATGATCCTAGATGATATAAATATTTACAGAGAGAGATGGAAAATTAAAAAAACTTCTCTAAGAGAAAAGAGAATTTAAATAGCGACATGGCTGAAGTGTGTTTACGTTAAAATGATTGATTTTCCACGGGATATTTCAAGGTGGGTCGGCAGCTTCCGTAATGCGAGCAAGGACAGCATAAGGCCACTTACTTACATCTCCACCTATAGGAGATACGTGTACACTGGGAGTAGTTGAGATTTACTTATACATCAATCAACAAGAGCAGAAATGTCCACAACTGGAATTTACTCCTGGCGAACTGTCCCTACATAGGGCCTATGGACATACTTGTACCATGTACTATATAGGTTTCACTTTCGTTACATTTTTCTTTGTCTCAGTCTGTATGATGGGTCCAAGTCTAATCACAAAGTATTTTTAAGCCCTACTGGGCCTCTTCAGGGTTTATATATATATATAAATTGAAGCTCTGAATAAATAGGGTGTTATGCTTTTACGTAAAAACCAAAACAAATGTCAAAACAATTTTCTAAAGTAACATAGACGCTATTTTGCAAAAAAAGGAAAAAACGATATAATAATAAAATTTAATAATGATAAATGAAAATAAAATAATTGAACCTAAAAATAAAAAGTGCAGTCATATAGTTTTTTAACATCAGCTTGCACTACGTACACAGCTATTACCTTTTTATTTGTTAAGCAGCTGTTTGGAGATAGTTTTTAAATTGGATATCAAGCGTTGAATAAAGGTGTTCAAAAAATCGAATTGCTATGTAACCGACGTTACCACTATCTTAAGGCAAAGTTTCCTGTCGCAAACCTCCCCCAGATTTTTTAATCCATAAATTACACAGTCGAATGTTTTACCTTATATTGAATATTGAAAAAAGTAAAGGAGCTTTGATATAAAAACCCAGTGCATATATTAGAATTATAATAAAAGGAAGTGAGTTTGCTTGATTTTCTTTTACATCTTATTGTCTGAACGTCACACACATTGATTAAATGATTCTGTGTAAGTTTATCCCACATCGGACCCAGGATAAAATTTAACACCTGGCCGGATGACGTCAACCCACAGTCATCGGTCGTCTGCCAGACTTTCCCTGGTTAATAAAAATTGCATGGGATTGTACAGGGTGTTTCAAACGACGGCGGTGATTTAAATCTAAAATGAAGTGAAAAAGCAGCAATCCGCGGAGCTGAGTCATTTCAGACAAAGTAGTAGTATTAGAGATGTACATCCCCCATATATTACTGGGGTTTACAAGTATGTAATGATTTCCGAGTCAAGCAGTGTAAACGGCCATCTTTATCAAGTACTGATTTATGAGTCACCCAAATAACAGTAATCAAGAGGGCCCTATACGACCTGCAGTCTTGCCCCCAATTAATAGATGAACTCAGTAACTTTTCTTGAAAGAACCAAGGTCGGCTTTTTAGCTTACTTCCCCCCCCCCCACCCTAACACCCCTAATGAGAGTTCACAACATAGTGGCCTCTTTACATACAGATTTTTTTCTTTGACCTTATGAAAAGAATATAAACTGGATGGATGTTTACTTTAACAATAATGAAAGTTATTGTCATGGACAAAACCAATTTTATTATATATGTGTGTGTGTGTGTGTGGTTTAACAGATCTGAAAAAAAAAAATACTGCTTGCAGACGGAGGCGGCATGAAAAGTGCACTGCTCGGTTCTTTGACCTTGTTTCACGTCCCCATCAGTCTCCCTTCCGCATACCATATGTTGCATTCATCAAATATCAATTCGATAAGGGTGACTCCAACCAAAGACACGATACCGTATATGTATACCGTGTTGTGCAAAGGGAAAAATGGCGGACGCGCCCGCGCGCGCGTGTGTGCGTGTGCGATTGCCCACTTGGAAGAAGGGGTGGGTGCAGAAGAAAAATTTGGAATATAACGTCCAACCTTGATGCCCATAGACGTTTTTCGTGCCATTAAATGAAGAGAAAACTATTCAAATTTCATTTGTGACATTGTAAAAATCGTCAGTGCAAAAAAAATCTTTGATTTGGATGCCTTTTTCAGAGAAATTTATACAACATCAACGCAAATGAAATACCTAGACAATTGCAGATTATTGTATTACGTACTGGCCGTGATGTGATGACCATTATGCATTTGGGAAATATTAAGTGCTTTTAACTATACTGCACTGTGTCTACATTTTAGTGACACGTACGTATCCTGTCATTTTTTTCCTTTCGGCGTTTTGCTTTTTTTTTTCTTCTCGGTTTTATTGTGCTTCACGTTTCACGCAACATTCTACATTAACAGATATATAAATATTACATTATCTGCAGGTGTTAATTAAACTGACTCTCTGAAAAAGTATTTGATTTTCCGAAGCAGTTGGATGATTAACTTGGCTGTCGCTGAAGCCTGCCAACGCCCATGGCAAGTTTCACTGGTTTATAAACACACGCAATTTACTTCGTTTGATGAGTATTTCCATTGCACTTATTTTAGTTTAACCATTTTTTAACATTGAAATATGGAAAGTGAGAATATCCAATCGTGGCCAGTAAGACAGGGGAAGTGCTACTTTCAGAAAATTCACTTTCTGTGAATTCATAACGATAAGCAACCCTGATTACTAGCTTGTAATCCTTCTTTTCAATTGATTACAACTAAAGGATAGACAGGCATATCTCTGGTGAATTTTGCTTTATTTCTCAAATTAGCCTTTATATATCTGAGATGATAAAACGCCAGGACTTACAAAAGACACTGACGGTATTTGGGACTTGATTTTGGTTCATTTCCATATATAATCCGTCCACAAAACCGTCATTTGTGCGACTGTTGATTAAAAGTCTGGAATCGGTATGCAATGCGGAAAATCCAATGTAATGAATATTTGATAACATTGGGCTTGACAGTGAACGGAAAGCCACCAGGTTATCATTGCTGCCATGTGGAATGACTGGATCTGCACAGAAAAAATGACATTTATATTTTGTACTTCTATTTTAACAGTAAAAAAAAAAAGTAAAAAAAGCCTAAGGAACTTCCAAGATGCACACATCCTTAAAAGAGTGCCGTGTGGCCTCTTCACCTGAAACATACAGCTCTAATAGTGGTTTGTCCGAAAACTGAAAGATTGTGCTTATTACTTTTGTAGCTTTTTGTCTTGTTTTATTGGCAATTAAGTTAAGCGCTCAGATAAAAGCACCAGCCGCGAACTCGCACCGCAGTTAGGAATGCATTGCTTTCCCGTTAGTATTATCTTGATTTATATCTGCATCAAATTAGGAGATATACGTGTTCGGCCGCCCACTACGCCCTATAATTTCGCGACACCGTTTACTTTATCTCAGTTGAAGTCATTTTCACCCGAGCCTTTTACAAGGGCCATTTTTATCGACCGTACCAACCAACCAACGCACTTGTAAAACTAGCTAGGAGCATTAATTCCACTAAAGAAAGTATAGGTTTTTCATTGCTGCGGCACAACAGCACGCATTGATCAGCAACGTGGCTGCTCAATACCTTTTGCGTGACACGATGATGCTGCATTGAGGTAGGAGGAAAGAAAGAGAAAGGTTGCACATATCGGATACCGCCGAAAGAAAGTAAGCTGCATTACTGTGATCAGCTTCTGGAGAAATAGAGACACCAAGGATAAAGAACAAGGAGTGTTCCACTACATTTGCTTGTGTAACGAGGAGAAATAGGAGATTTGAGACTTGAACAAAGGTAAAAATCAGAGACACAGGTGTTACTTCAGCTTAATGCGGCGAGGCAGAATTAACTCTGGATTGGTATTATGTTACATTAGCACCATTCCGCCTTACTGAGGAATGTCACCAAATTGACATTTGCACAAGAATCGGCTTGCGTTGATGAACCGTATGCATTCTTATTTTCCAGTTGACGTAATACAGGCAAATTATCTTCCTTCATAATAGCTGAGTGAATACCTTCGTAATTGCTATGTGTGATATGAAGATGTGGGATATCTATAATCTCGTCCAAAAATCATCTCGTTAACATTATCCATTAACATTACCGAGAGGGTGCACTCCGAGACACAGCACGTAATTCCGCTCCAAACGCCTCCATTAATGTGAGACATTAAGCACACGTTTTTATCAAATAGCGATTTTTCTGGTGTATAAACAGTCCGACATCGAACGGCGATAGGCTGTGTTAAATATAACCTGACATAGCGAATGTGTATAGGCCTTAAGATCTTTTCCACGTCGAAGGCAGGCAGAAGACCCCGGGTGGCGCCTCACTGAAAGCTACTACCCGCACTTGTCTAACTGACTCTGGTGACGTAGACATTGCAAAGTGTATATAAACCCTATACCCTCAACTGCGGGGAATACTGGCTATTACTCAAAACATTCTCGGTGTAATTTAAACATTTGATGCAGCTTTAAAAGCGCTGATTGCTTCGAATCGACGTTTTAGGAAGCAAATGGTATTATAAAGGGGACTACTTGGGTTCACCGACGTTTCACATTGGTAGCGGCAATTCACTAGGGAGGTGAGATTCAGCCGACTATCATTCGCTTTGCTATGTTAGGCTGTAATGCGGATGCTAACTGTCGATAACTCGGCGAACCTTGCTATTTAGTCTGTGAAGCGAACCTCGAAATCGCAAGGATACATCGTCCTGATATCTTCACTGGTTACAGTTCAGTCTGATTGGATTGCTGTATCGAAGCTGATGCCCTGTCATACTGCGATTTACTGATGAACTTTCGCAGATTCAGTTAACTTTGAGAAGATCCAGGAATAATGAAGTTCCGTTATTCAAGCTATTGCAAGGTCACGATAGGTGAACGGTGAGATAGAAATCTTAATTCTCCACTGAGACATCAATTGCGTGTCTCATTCCAATCAGACCAGAAAATTGTGAAACTTCTCCTCGGTTGATTAGGTGCACGTTTTTTTTCCCTGTGGAAGATTTTCTTTATCACCGTATCATCACAAAAGCTCAATTTGTAAACAAACAACTGAATTTGTTCCACGAGCCCAGTTTAGAGGTTTTATGTCATAGACAGCGTGGGACTTACTCTTTAAAAAAGCCACGATGAATTTCAACATACCAGACGGACTCGGTGATTTGCTCAAAGACTTTACCATTGCCGTCCTTCGTGATCAGCCAGACAATGTGTACGATTTCGCCGTTGAATACTTTGGGAGAATTCGTGAAAACCACATAACGCGATCAGTCCCAATGTACGTTATTGTAGACGATGATGACGACGCCGGGGAACCAGACCCAAACATGTTCCGACCTAAAAATCAGAAAAATAAATTTGCCAGGAGAAAATCGGTTTCGGCAGAGAGATACAACCCCGAAGAAGACGACTCCCCCGACGAGAGGGTGGTTTTCCCTAAGACGGACGAGGAAAGGAAGACGCTTACCTCCGCCGTAGGGGGGATTTTACTATTCAAGTGCCTTGACACTGACCAAATGCAAGATGTCATTGACGCTATGTTCCGTAAAGAGGTACAGCCAGGGGAACACGTGATAGAACAGGGGGACGATGGCGACAATTTCTATGTCATTGATCATGGTGTCTTTGATGTTTTAGTTATTGCCAATGGACAGATGCAAAAAGTCCACCAGTTCCAAAATCGCGGCAGTTTTGGAGAGTTGGCCCTGATGTACAACATGCCTCGCTCAGCCACAGTGTTAGCCCTTACAGAGGGTCTGTTATGGGCCATGGACAGAAATTCGTTTAGGAGAATCGTTTTGAAAAGCGCATTCAAAAAGAGAAAGATGTATGAATCTTTGTTAGAGAGCGTGCCCATGCTAGAGTCACTGGACGAGTACGAAAGGATGAACCTCTCGGACGCTCTGGTGCCTCGTATATTCCAGGACGAGGAGGTGATTATCCGGGAAGGACAAGATGCCGACGGAATGTATTTTGTAGAAGATGGAGTTGTTAGGATTACCATCCATAAAGAGGGGCAAGAGGTAGAGATATCTAAAGCGGGTAAAGGCAAGTATTTTGGAGAACTTGCCCTCATTGAGAATCAACCCCGATCAGCGTCTGTGTATGCCGTTGGGAAGGTCAAATGCGCCTTTTTAGAGCGCGGTTCCTTTGAACGTTTGCTGGGTCCTTGCCTTGATATAATGAAACGCACTATATCCAAGTATCAAAACAGTTCTGGGCCCCCGAATTGATTAGAACATGGTGCGTATTTTGCTAAACAAAGTTTTGCTTGTTAAGTTATCGATTGACGGCTGGGCCGCGCACATGTATGGAAAACAGATACTGAAGCCTTCATTTGTATGAATTATCCTAAATTAAGGATCGGATATCAATTTTTATTATAGTAGACAATGTTTTTTGTTGCATTGTTATATACATAATTGCTGTCTTTTTGTCTGTAATTATCATTAAGAACCAGTGTTCTGGGGTATTCAATATGTTGAACTTTGGTCATTATAGAGTAGGCTGTTTGTGATTGTACAACAGAATCGCTTTGTTAGACTACACCGATTTCCCAACGCGAGACGCAGGAAATTGCTACAGTAATTTACAATCGGCGTTGGCTGGAGAGTAATAGCAACTAGTCACACATTTCGCCGTAATGAATACGTCTAAATTTACTTCTGTTTCCTAGGCAACGCATTTGTGCCTTGTCTATAAATGTGACGGATGATACACGCATATGCCAGGTCATACCAAAGACGTATCTATTTACCGTCGTCAATTCAGAGAGTCAGTCCTAATAACTTCAGTCAGGACGGCGATGTCCAGGTTTCAAAGTTAGAATCTGCACTCATGTCACTGAGTGTTTATTTCAATATATCTGGCCTTTAGATTTTTTGAGTCGCCTTCTTAAACATAGTCCATAGAAACTTAAGTATAATGGGAAAACGTATACCCAACCAATCCTAATCAAAACGATTTGTTCAGCTACATCTTCCATATTGAACTGATTGTGTAGTTGCATTTCGAAATAGCACGAGTATGTAGAACATTATTTTTTAATCAGAGAGAATTGCTGCAGTATTTTGTTGTATTATATTGGCAAAACATATTAGTAAGTTACGTCTCAGTAGTGACGTATGTGCCAGCAGGCTGATTAATTATTCAGCACTAGCATTTATATCTCATCACAATTCCATATATTTTCATAACAACGATAATATGTTTCACGGTGCAGTTAATGAGTAAGAACAGTGGATATAAATTTATTTTCAACATAAACCTTTATTTATCATTTATGTTATTTCTGTGAAGCATCCTATTAAATTGCAACAGATGTATTGCTTAAACGTATTAAATATTGTGAAATAATCTATAATTTGATTCATTTTACATTTGAAAGGGCTGGTGAGATAATCCATTACGATGGTGTAAATTTGATTGTTTTTAACATATTCTTTTTCTATTTTTTCAATGAGTGATTATTTTTACTTTTGTAAAAATGACTCTTTTGAGAGCCAAACAGAAAGCACCAAAGAGTGTGCTGACTGATCTTTTTTATTCCCAATGCCGTGTATGGATAATACACATACAAGGAAGCTTTATTACAGTGTGAAGAAAGAAATGGATAATTTTCACTTGTCTGCTTAAAAGAACTAATTTCCAGAGAAACCAGGTTTCAAACATGAAGTGGTACTCTCCGGAGTCTTAAGATGGATTGGGCTATTTGCTCAGATCTTAAAACCTGAACAATAAGACTTAATTATAGCTCGACTTAAAATTCAATAAATCCCCCGGTTTCAGCTGAGTTATTTGGAGCTGTGCCTTGCAAAGCCTTTCGTTTCCCAGAGACTTTCAGTAACCTCGTCGCTGAATAATTTGTTCTTCTTTGTTAAAAACGAAAATCAATAGTGATTCCCTGTGGCATAGCTCAACGCCAATGGGATTGATCAGTAAAAATGACACCGGTTTGTTAAGGTGAAAAAATTAACGATTGACAATTTCGAAAAATAAACGGAGCAACACTCGATGGTGGCAGCTGTTTCGGTTTTGGTTACGCCAAGGGCTTATGGAATGACGGTTTTGTGGCCCAAATGAGTTGACTTTTGCTGCAGTTTGCCATCGGTGTAACTATTTTGCACCCAAAATCTCCTATTCATCTGAATTATCTTTCTCAATATCAGGCATTACTAAACCTAATCTCTTAATTTACGCGTCTGAAAGTAAATCAAAGGCACCAGCTGTAAAAGCCATTTATCTTATTAAGAAGCTAGCTTTTACTCTACTTTTCCATTTGATTGGATTATAATTATAAAATTGTACAGAAAAATGAGTTGAAACGTATGCACTATGATCTGAACTGACGGAGACTAACAATTGCAGAATTGTTAATAGCAATTGACGCTCTGGCGTCTCCCTGAAAGCGGAAGTTTGATCTTTAGAATGAAGAGGCACAGCTGTTGGTTTGTCAGCACCCAATACGTAGGTAATATACAATCGGAACTTGGACGTCCGTATTTTCATACGACATAGTGGCTGTAAATGCATGCCCACGGAAATGGAGACTCATTCATTCATCTGTTCGGCCGTGCAGTCATCCATGTCTAACCTAAGGTAGAACACTTGAGTTATGTTTGTTCCTACTTCTACTTGCATATACGATGTAATGTCTAACTACATTAATAGGGTTGGGTGGGTCTTTAATTACAGTCAAGCTTTGACATTCATATCGGTCATTAACTCAGTTGTCGAACATCCTCTGGAAGGGGGAAGGAACTTGTATAGACTGTACCCAGGGCAAAAGCTGGGACCAACAGTCGACTAAATTAAGACATTATGAACATATTGAAGTCTTTATACATATTATATCATTTAGTTAAGGTGACATAGATCAAATGCTTTCAGAGACGGGATGGATACGTTTCAACTTGAAGAAATATAAGGACTCGTTTTTATGAAATGACACAAATTATATAATCTTGTTCTTTGTGCGTTAAAGAATAATAACAATCACGCGATGACGCAAAAATTCTTTATTTATAAGTATATAACAATATCACTCTTTCTGTAAACCTTACTCGTGTGTGTTTATTATTATGGATTACAAATAAACATACATGTATATGTGGGTAATTAGAATTACGAACTGATATTCAGAAGCATCACCAAAAGAAAGACTGACCTTTTTGTTTACAACCACAGACACTAGATGAGTGGAAGCCCAACATACTCTAACTGTCGAGGCATACGCTGCATAGTAAACCGGGGTTTTTCTTACCTTTTATTTATTTATTTATTTATTTGTTTATTTATAACTTTTTCTATATTTATAACATTTTACATTAGTTTTTTTGGAACTTCATGATATTTATGAGTACGAAGTTAATCAACATCCAAAAAGTATACGCAAAGACGGAATTAAGGTTGTTTTTACCTGATATTATATTATAATCTACAAGGAAATGAATCCAAATTAAATATCAGTATTCAGCAAGACAGCGTTATGTTCCATTGAGAAGGCAACGTGCAAAGAATGTCAACAAGAAAGCTGTGAAATAATTTTAAGATGTGAAGCCGTTGGGAATTATATTTTGTGTCTAAGTTCAGACATGATGGCGAAAACGATATCCGAGCGACTGTGATATATTACAAAACACTCAATTAAACAACCTTGCAATGTTTAGCTTCAAAAAGGTTAAAGGCAGCAAAAAAAGCGATGAATGATACCGTAATGGCACGACAGCTATATTTAATGAAACTGCATTGAGAGTTCATTATCATATGGACCCGACAATCGATGCCCGACGCCGCGTAATGGATTTAGACCTGTGTGGTGACGTTCTGAAAACGTTAGATAAGCGATGTAACATAGGTGCTCCCATAGATTTATTACCTGGAACGTGAACAGAAATGAGTTGCGGATAATTTTCTGCTTGTCAGAACGATGTGAAAAGTGCATAGCACATATTCAACTCAATTCTTCATCCTCTTTTGTGTTACTGAGCTTAATAAGGAGATTAATAGAGAATCATGCACATGTGTAAATCATCTTCTTATCATATCCCCATAATGACCCTTTTTGCTTAAAAAGGCATGCACTAAGTTCCTTAGCAATTGTAAGTGTATGGCAATTATCCAAAGATTAATTAACTCTAATAAGCAACCTCTAGATTAACAACATAATGGACCCCTGGACAACGATTAAATATTAAGTTTAGACGTCATAAGCCGATGTGTTTTCATCCACGAGTAATAAGAAATCCTTGTACGTATTGATGTTTTTTTTTCTAGATGAACATGCATTTAATGTGGTAATTCAGTGGGAACATGCCGAAAATATATTTGAAGATACTGACATGTTTTATAAACAAAACATATTTTCGTGTCTGTTTAAAAACAAACAAACAAAAAAAGAAAATATAAATAAGTAGAAAGCTAAAAAGCAATGGACCTTTTTTGTAATCCTTACAGGCGTATGCGTATAACGTGGGCAGAAATCTGAAGCGATTGACGTCAAGGAGATCGTGATATAACAGTGATTTTTGGTGTGTTTTTACTTGAAAAATAATGAAGTATACAATGTATCCACCTAATAATGGCATGATTCGGATTTCCAGAAAGACACGATCTCAACTTTCATCCAACGCATGTCGAATGTCATTACTTTTTATTATAGCATGTGTTTAGAAAATTCTTGATAGAACTCTTACATTTCTCTTTTTCGGAGTCTAGCGGATCTAATGCAATAGAAAGATTTGTTGTTGAAGTTGTATTAAAAATCGAAGTATCAATGTGGGCAGCCTAGTAATAAATGAATGCAAGAACAAAGCTTTATTTATTCTTTGTCCTAATGTCCGATACAAATAGAAGGAAATGACCTTTAAAGGGAAAAAAGATACTTAATAAACCAATTTGCATTCTTGGAACAAAAGCATCTTAAGCCACCCATTGGTGCAATGTGGTGCTTCAAATGTCACAAGCACATTTCTGTTTTTGGGTATTCTAAAACAGAGAATAAGATACACCAGAAATTACCGCGCAATCAAATCCACATACTAGTTAACGTTCCGTGGTGCACTTTGTATTGTCTTTAAAACTGACGAGTGATTCTGGAAATTGGATGTTTTGTTGTTAACCTTTGCTTGACCTCGAGTTATAAAAAAAACACAAGCGGATCCTCTTTCTATTGGAATTTTTGCGATTTTGCGATTTTGACCACATGATGTACTTTCAATTTCGTATTTTTTATATTAATTATTACTTCTGTTTGACTCAGATGATAACATAAACGTGGCATCAGCGGAACATAGCAACATGTACCTCAGCTCCACTATCTATATTTCTAGAAATACTCAAGACAGTGACAATAGCTTAGATTTTCTGCTTATTCTAATCCCTTTGGTCTGAATTCCTTTCTCTCAGCGCTCGATTATATGATACTAGCTATAACTTGAGGCATCCTCCGACCGCAACTATCGCTCCCTTCAATGCACGCATGCGGGATGTGATTGGTTATTTTTTTAAACAGGAGGAGTTGAAAATTTCCGGAACTGCCCAAACACTTGGGTGAAATATCTCCAGTTTTGTTTAAAGAAATATTTATTCCACCAGCATGTAAAGGCGTTAATGTAGTTAGACATTTACATATACAATAAAACGACACTAGACTTCAATAAATATTAAAAACATGTTAAGTACAACATACAGTATAGTAAGGTTAAAGTAATAAAATAACAAGTCATTTCCCAGCGATTGGCGGCCAGTTTCCTTTGTGCAGGTTATAAAAGTGAATCGTACAAGGTTTATGGGTGAGATAATACACTGTCACCCTGAGCAATATTTGTCAGAACACCCAGAGCGTCAGCGAAAGGTGTTCAAAACATACATGTATATCACGAGAGGGTGGCAGAGTGTTATTTGACATACATACCGAGAGAAAGCACAGCATTTCACCGAAAAACACCTCTAAAACCGAATAAAGCAAATATCGCCACGGTCACATAACATACATGTATGTTCAGAAAGTGCGTGCTGAGAATATTATTCCTGAACTGCTTCATTCTCTCTCTCTCTCTCTCTCTCTCTCTCTCTCTCTCTCTCTCTCTCTATATATATATATATATATATATATATATATATAAACTTTCTACAAGCAACAAAAATGGTGCAGCAAAAATGCTGTATCTATTGCTGGCAAATATAAAATTCCCTCCTTAAAACTTTGTTACTGGGACACTAGGACCAGGACTTTGGTAATAAATTGAATGTTTGTTCTCTCTTTTCGACCTGCGTGCACATGGTTCATTAAAAAAAAAAACCAAAAAAAAAAAACGTGCCGTGTATTTAAGAACTGCGTCACAAACCCAATTAATCATGACTATTTCCAAGATGTGTCTTTAGAAACCCACTTAATTTTACTTACTAAATCTTTAAAATGAGCCATTCAAGCGATATTACTTTACTGAATACTCTAGTAACAGAAGGTTGGTGTTGCTATAATCATTTCTGGCTTGAGAAAAGTGTTACTTATCTATTGATCTGTTGTACTTCAACACGCTCATAAAAAAACGCCTCTGTCAGTTTATATCTGCTTTTAGACCAAAGGCATTGGGATTACACTAAAAGCCAAATACAAAATTGTTGGGGGACTCTTGTGCCAATGTGTTTAGGTGTTAGTTTTTTGTGTTATTACCTCCTCCGCCAAGGAGGTTATGTATTCTCCTCCTTTTTGTCTGTTCGCCACCAGCCTAACAAAAAGTTATGGACGGATTTTGATCAGATTTTCAGGAAAGGTCAAAAATGGTCTTAAAAGTGATTGCATTTTAGTGGTGAAATCACCATTTGGACCAATGGATTTTTAAAAGGATTCTTCAATTTAATATTATATTTCTATTATTATTTATGATTTGATTTTACAAATAATGAAGCTCATTAATTAATAAGAATAATTTAGCTTATTTATCCGTTGACTAATAGATAATATATTTTTACATTAGTTTTATTGGGAGAGGTCTGCGCTTTCTGAGTGCTTTTATAGTTTTTACAGATAAAATAGATCGATTTTTACGTGCGACTCTAGCTTAGGATAATTGTGTTCTATTGGTCTTATTCCATTATATTCAGTGGCTATCGTGCCATTACAACAAAACAGATGTTGGAAATCTCCCCTAATGAAAAGTTAGCCTGATCCAATTGAATGGACTGGCGTATACATAATCCTGTTTAACAATTGAATAAGCAAATGTCCGCTTGATAATCGACAACAAGCATTTAAACTAGAAGAAAGCTTATTGATTGACATCGTATTCTATGTGACGCACAGCTCTCAAATCTACGGCAAGTTTTTTTTAAGAACCATGTGTAACATGCATGCAGGCCCTTGTGAACCTAAGTGCGTAGTCCTATGGACAAAGGAAACCAATGCTATATGCAAAATTTACTTGAAGAAAAGCGTACCTCAACCAAAAGATTCAAGAGGATGTGAACAAGAGAGAAGCGTGATCACGTCATTGTTGCTTACATCGTATTAGCATAGCGTCACTGCTGCTACTGCCTACTCACATGGTTTCAGCCATCGCAGCAATTCAAGGTTTTTCACAATGTATTCTTGACGATACCAATATAATAGCAATACATTTGTAATTTCAGTGCTATTTACCCTGTACATATTTTAGGAAATAAACTGCCAACTAATAGCAAAACCGAACGGAAACAACTACATGCACGTGTGACTCGTTGAAGAATTAGGCACGATCAAATATCAGTATATTCCCGTTTATGCCATGTCAAAATTTTTTGTAAGAAGCATTGTCAATTTTTGCTGTTGACACCTCTCCAGAGAACAGCGGTCGGGAGAAGCTTCAATTTGCATGTTATGGAAATGGCTATTCTAGTAAACATTTGTCAAACAAAATTAGATCAATCCGCCATTAATTTTTTTCCTCCGACAATTTCATCTACATCTTACGAATAGGAATGGGCGAAGCCTGGACCTCTCTGAACGTCCAATTTTCACACGGCGATGCTGTAACATCAGTGATGACCGCATTCAAAACCCTTCCAACGTAAACTCGTTGTTTTAGCTTCAGAAAGCGGACGGTGGATTGCACCGTGACTGTACCTGTGAATTTCAATCCCTCCATGCACCCGGGGCTTAGTGGTTAGCAGTATGGCCGATTGGCGACTAGTTGAGGCCCTGTCGTACTATCGTCAAGGTTAGCAATCAAAGCTCGTGCTTCCGGCTGATAGAGCTTCAACGTTTTGTTAAAACCGACCTGGACGCGGGCTAATTCAATTTGATCTTTTCCCGAAAGAGAGAAATGAAACTGTTAAGATAAATGTGCACCCCCATGGTGCTGTAGAAAGGATAATTGCGTAGTTTAATATTGGAAACATGGGAAATTGCGGTTGTTCTATCACATCTGGGTACTAATTGTAATTAAATCATCTCGGCAACTCTTATCAAACTGAGCTCAAAGAAGACATTGGTGAATTTATCACGTACTTAGAATGCAGTGGGCGGGGAAGTAAACGGGATGAGGTTTCACTCAGAAAGGCTAGTAAAAGGCTGATTTCTGTTCCCTCAGCACACATGTATGCTGCTCTTCTCTTTCATCGTACATGTTATTGTATCTTGACTTCTGACAAGAATATATTTTCACACAGACTTCTGAAATATGGTGATTTTATTCCTGACAATCAAACTACCTTCTTGTGACATTATTGTAAATGCAGTCAAGGTTCTTAACTAATTGATACATAACCTGTGTTACCTTACAGTAATGACTGTTGCCCCATCCTGATTTTATAATGTAATTATTGGCTGGATAGAGGCTGTGAGAAATTTGGACATCAGAGAGAGACTATGCTAAACAAATAGTGCACGTCCTGAGAGGACTAAGAAGATGGCGCCATGTAAGAGGGAATGGGACCCCGCCGAGAATATACGGCAGACAGCGTACACCTGAAAGTTTAGCATATCATTATGTTTATGCTCCAATACGATCTGGGCTCTTGTATTTAGAGCTACCTGAAGGAAGTTCGTTTTAAGTGACGTTGCATGCAATAACTTTACCTAAAAATGGCAACATAATTGTGAAATTAGAAAATTGCATTATTTTTCGCTTTGAAAACTTGAATGCCAGTGCAAAAATAAGCTGTTCCAATCCATTTATTGAAATGAATAAAAGTCTTTAACAAGCATCAATTAAAGCATAATAGCATATAAGTTCAGAATATTTCTGCTAGGTTGCAGGCCCGTAGCCAGGGGGGGTTCGGGGGGTTCGAAAGAACCGCCCCTTTTGCTGGGAAAAGGTCCACTCTGGGTAAAACTTGATCTAGGTACATGAATTTTCATGGGAAAAGGTCCACTTTTTCAGAAAAAGAACCCCCCTTTTGAAATTGCTGGCTACGGGCCTGGGTTGGCTATCATAAACCGACAGTATCTTTCCAAAGATTGAACCAGTGTTTGAATTCTGTGTGCATAACCGTGACATAACTGCCCTAGGGAAGTGTCCATGGACTAAATGCATGTATTGAGTGAAGGTGACCTTGAATTCTATGTCGTGTTATGCTTCTCTGTAATGTGAATTAAAATGTTAAGTTATGTGATTATAGTAGCTTGAATGAATTTGATGCAATAACCCTGCACTTCCTTTCACACAAGTATATACAGTAGTCCAAACACACATTGGCTAGATGAGTCTTCAAAGCTGTGTAAGGTGGTTAATTTACATGAAATATATATATTTTTTAAACGAGTTAGTGATACATGTCTGTATATCCATCCAATTATATGCTGTATCAATTATATGCTGTATCATTTATTCAGATTTAAAAAATTCTACAAATGGACTGCATCTGTAGTTTAATGATAAAATTGTGTATCAGCCCTTTTAAGATTATTAGTGTGTGAATTGAGTATAACATTGAAATAAAAAAGAATGGCAAATTTATGAAATAACTATTCACAAAGACTGTAAAACATCTTGAACTGATGATCGCTGCTATTCAGGCCTGTTATAAGAATGACATATAACTTCTTGGGCTATAATTATACAAGAACAAATTTCAGAAAACTACAATGGATTATCGAGTTGCCATGTTAATTCTATACTGGCACGTTCCGTTCATAATTCTGCTGATGATGATAATGTGATATGGTGACCACCGATTTCAAGAAATATCTGATAAGAACGACGATATTTGAAAACTCCCTGTCTTCCCAAACATTAACAGGGAGTCGACATTCATTTACGCTCTATACCGTCTCAATTAGAAGAGAAATAAGCAGTTTCCAAGCATCACGCATACCGTCCAATTTATCACATTTGTCAGCATGCTTATTAGACTGACTGTCTTTATTAGCAGCGGGAAGTCTTATTATCACATTTCCATTAAACACGTATGGCAATTTTACCTTCCCAAGTGACTGACACTCATGAATGGCTTTTTAAAAAGGTGTCGATTTTGCGATAATCACACCTCAAATTCCGAATATTCCTGTTTATTTTAAGCAACAGAGATTTATTTCGGAATGACTGTACACTTTCCCTTTTGCTTCATTTCTGAATTTTATAAAAATGGGGTATGTGGCACCCATTTTTTAGAAGGAATTTGATCAAAACAACATGTTTAAATATGCAGAAAAACAACGGGCAAAAATAACGTGTTTTCCATGAAACGTCTCTTCTCACACAACACAAACCGTATATTCTTATTTAGATTTTATCCTTCTCGTGAATTGTTTTATAATGTCATACCAATCTCATAACGAAAAAAAAATCCACGTAAGGCTGCAAGGCTGGCTTCAGAGGGGTAATAACCAAAATCTTTTTGCTCTAAATTAAGGTTTTGATTTCAGTTTTTGCTCGGAGGAACAAAACACGTGCAATTTCATATTGTAAATAATAACATATGCGTCATACGTCATGAAACATGTGAAGTGCAGTCGAAAGTTTTGTCGAGCACGTGTACAGGAGCACGTGTACAGGAGGGGTTCGCTGACATACTGGCATTGCTATGTAAAATTCATATTCAGGTATTGTTTGGCAAGTCAAATTAAAGCAGCATTGCAAGAAGACAAACAGTTAAATGCTCATGCCAATGCTTGTGCTTTAACACACACACGCACACACACAAAATTAACGGACAACCAGCATTGGACCAACACATTTCCTAGAGACAGTATTCGGCATCTAAATAGCAACGATTCAAGGTCATTTTGTTTAAAAATTGTATTTTGAATCTAAATTACAGGATGTCTTACTGCTACCGTTTTACAAATCAATTGTTGAAAGCGAATGTTTGAGAACACTCCGTTGTAGTGGAAACGTATAAATCGATATAGAGCAGGAACTGGAGCTCTTCTATCACATATTATGTTATGTTTAAACACATTATTGTGATCTAATTTGTTCTCAGCTGCGGTATCTATAACAAATGATGATGAGCACATGATTTCAGATACCCGCATACTAGTACATTAAGGGAAAAAGACGTCATTATATCATGAATAAGGTAACCAGCATCTCACTTTGTAACACAACTTAGATAAGAAACTCCATAAGTCCTAGGGACAGACACATTGTAAAAGAAAACAGTGCGCTGATGCTAGTACACTATACAATTAATATGAAAAAAGATACACGTAGATGTGCTTTAAAACACCGTTGTACAGGGTGGTTTGAAGATGATGGCGTATGTATTAGATTCTTTCCGTGAAAACAACTTTATTTCTGATACGTTATCTCTAAAAAAGAAATTACGTAAAAAATTGCGTTAAACTAACCATGTAGGTTCAATACCACTTATGCATTCCTTATGACGGTAGCCTTAATCATCATTAATCAACTGACAGTAAATGGGTTTTACGATTCCTTGAGTAATACCCACAGTCCCTCTGCGTATGGCAATGTCATGTGGATTGGCTAAATTAAGCTTGTTTCTGGATGGAGACCGCTCGTACTTGGGTCCCATATAGGCCTTATGAAAAAAAAAATTAAAAAACTTAATGTGGCACCCATTGGATTCAATGTCTAAGGCCAAGCACATAAATATTTGTACAGGTACGCCTGGTATTTACCTGTATGGGTGCCAACTTGGGCGTATCTGTCATGACCAGTTCGGAAGCTACAGTGACATGTTTGCAGAAAAGAAATAACAGATCACTCTTAGGCTTCGTTCACATGCAATGTCTATTTTCTAAATTCTATTTTCTATTTGCGGCATGTCTTATGATCACGGTCTGTGCACTGAATATCCCGCCGCGTAATTACTGGCAGCGCGAGCCAGTTACTATAAGTTACTATAAGTAACTGGCTCGCGCTGCCAGTAATTACGCGGCGGGATATTCAGTGCACAGACCGTGATCATAAGATAGCGCGAATAGAAAATAGAAAATAGAAAATAGACATTGCATGTGAACGAAGCCTTATACTCCTATACCCTCTCTCTCTCTCTCTCTCTCTCTCTCTCTCTCTCTCTCTTTGTGTGTGTCAGTGTGTGCCTTCGCACGCTTGTTTGTTTCCAGAGGATATGGTTTATTCAAAAAAAGGATTTTATCTAAAACGTTGAATATTTCATAAGTCATGTCGATCGCAGTTTTTGACGCCTAGCACATCCAGGGAGCTTGTCTATCACCCCATTCTCATAGATTAGATCGACCTACATTGGATCGACCTAACTCCCTGGGGGTTCACGCTAAATAGCTGTCAGCCGGGCGGACACGAAAGTTAATTACCCCTTAAAGCTTGTAGTAGGCGGGGACGGACACTTAAGGGGGATTATCTGACAGTAATCTAGTGAGACTCCCCGCGGTGATAGATCGATCTAAAAGTTGTGAGAACAGAGCCTATGTTTGAACGTATATATGTATGGCAGTATCTGTACCACTGCTCATATATTTGTCTATAATGTTGCTTAATATATGCATCCACTTCATTTACTTATTCCTCCAGATTGACAAGCCCAATGACTACCATTATATGTTGATTGACTGCATTTGCCAAATAAGACGGTTGCAGTTGTCGAAACTTGTGAGATGTTAACACCGTACAAAAAATAAATAAATAAATAAATAAAATAAATAAATAAACGAATCACTTTATTGATAAAATTTAAAAAAAGCATAATTAGTGAGAAAAAACTTTCAGGTGTTAACACTGTATCCACTGTTAATATTTTTATACACGTGTTTTTCACTAACTTTTCTACTGCTTGTGAATATTAATGTAATAGTGGGGGCAGTGGTAATCTCGTTAGATGCCACCATAGTCTATTTTTTGGACGAAGGTATGTCTTTACACTTACGGGATAGGAGTATTGAGTCTGCCTCCGTAAAAAGAATAACCACATCGACACCATCCGACAAATACCCTTGCTACCAGCAATAACACCTTAATGCTGAAAATAATCATATCTGACTGTTCCAATCATAAGTTTTTGAATTTTCAGTGCAGGATCGTTTTTTAGATATTTCAGTGATTTTGCTTAAAGACATTTAATCGTGTAACACAGACATCTTAATTTCATGTGCTCTACTAACTCTTGATACTTTTGAACTTCTTCGTAGCCATGCATATCACCAGTGTATGGTATTACACTGGCCGGTTTTGTTGTTGCACTCGTCCTCTGATGTAAATACAAGAATATACAAATCTAGATTTTGAAGTTATTACAGCAGTTAATCTCGTGTCAGACACTCAAAACACCACTAGAACCATTCCCAAGATATTCATAAATAATACAAAATGACTGATCGTCAAGATATTGTTTTTGTAATACAAAGTAAAAATTCTCTCATGTGAAATCAAGCAATTCGAAATATCATTCTTCCTTGACTTGATGCTTTTAGAAAATGAGAGTGGATTATCCGCAGGCGGACTGTAATGTGTATTAGAAATGTCCCAGGTGATTATAGAAACCGCATCATTATTATTAGTAGTAGTACACAGAGAATTTAGCAGAGCGCATAGCGACAAGTAGAAGAGGGATTTGAGGAGATAAATCAAAATAAATAATTAGATAAATAAACAAACAAACAAACAAATACATAAATAAGTAAAATACAGTTCGCAGGTGAAAAGAAGTATTTTATTAAGTATCCTG
Organism: Lingula anatina; assembly: GCF_051362555.1. Classification (NCBI taxonomy): domain Eukaryota; kingdom Metazoa; phylum Brachiopoda; class Lingulata; order Lingulida; family Lingulidae; genus Lingula; species Lingula anatina. The sequence goes on along the minus strand of NC_141767.1, from coordinate 62,245,878 downwards.
TATTATTCCATATATGCATATGCCTCTTATTAGTAGTGCTCCAGTGTTAGTGGATTAGACCAGTTAGTTCAAGGGTAATAAGAGGACCTTATACACGTTTCTTCTTGGACATGTCAAAATTTCATGTAGTTTACTCCCATCCATTACCAGGCATGTTCATAAAAATAAAAATAATGCTGCTGGGGTATGCTACTAGGTGTACAAATAGCCCTATCACACAAAAGTAATCAATACATTTCTGGGAGCACATAGGCATAATCCGCATATCCCAAAAGTCCAAACGACTGGTCCTTTCCCCAAAACTCTTTAAAATGGAAATAAACAAAATATGAGCCTTTCATAATTACAACTTGATCTCCTACGAATATATGCATTCTATTCAAACATTCTTCCGTATCAGCATTCATGTGCAAATGAGGCAATATAGCAAACTATATTCGCGAAAAGATAGTCGTGTGGGATATTTTCCGTTGATTGACATGAAGCGGCATATACTGAGGGATACCTTTCATCGCGACTGCCAATCCCAGCATTGGATGTGAGAATTGGCGTTCACTGTCTGAAAGGGTCTGCTTATTGTTATGTTATCATATTTAGAAGAAACATTGTCAATAATATGGCGACCCCGGCACAGATTATATATGCTGATAGTTACGTTTTCTATAGAGAAACACATATTATAATCCCCATTCTACTATTCACAGGGCTTGTTCATGTGCGCCCACTCTTAACTGCGTAAATTCAAGTTAAATGTCTTACTCTTACATGTGTATAGAGCAAGCTGAGATTGGAAGTACGCTTGTGGAGATGGCTTGAATTTCCCATGTAAAAACCATCTTCGCTGCATTATCCGTTCGCTACGTCGAGGCAAACTAGGCATTTGCCGTGTCTGGTTTCTCAGGCTGTGTTTCACTAACAGGACTTGCCAAGGGGCCCCAGGAGAGGGTTCCAGAGCTCGGTAGAACGGGTGGTGTGCCTTACTTCTTTTCAATCTCTGGTGACAGGCATGCGAGTAGGCTTTAAAAACATGATATATTCGCTGTTCCTACATACACGTCATTTTGAAATTCAACAAAGCCGAGCAAACAGAAAATCCAATTTTACAAGAAAAAAATTTATTCGGTTAAACGATCTGCGTTACACAACAGCGATGATCCAGCCTTGGTAGAATCATATACATAATTACGTCTTTGATTTGATTATACGCAAGGAATGACAAAACCACTATACCAACACTGTAACATGAATAATGCACGAAACATCTCACTGGATATGCAAACCCATCCAAAATGAACCTCCATGTTATGTGACAAGTTATCTGGTTAGAAAAATCAATGTTCTTTCAGTGTCATACATAATTAATGGTCCACCTGCTCACAGGCTGGTGCCAGGTTGCACTGGTGCCAGGTTGCCTTGGGATTAAATTCTATTATATTAAATATTTGAATGATATCAATTAGTATACACTCCTTGTCTTACTCTTACATATAAAATTGAACACGGGTCGCATGTACATCATTAATGGAGCTACAGAAAATGCACAGCATTTTAAGGGATCATAAATCTTAATCATACAGCTACAAATCAGATGAAGAAGAAACGTGAATGAGTAGTAATAACTATGACTTTTAGTCACTGCTTGATAAAAACGTTTGTAGTAATTTTGAATGCAAATAACTAATGAAGAAATTCTTTCCTGGGCCTCATATCTTTGCTCCATTATTTGACTCAGTAGCATGCTACTAGTACCGGTATCTAATACAGAGCAAGAGTAATTTCCCCTCATCAACTACAAAGTCTGGAAGTTTTACAGTCTCATCACATGGGAGAAAACGTAAATAAACTTGGTGTGGTCTCTGGGGATATACACCGGTAAAATCTTTCTAATAAGGAAAATATGTAAGATCCAGCATCCAACCATAAAATAAATTATAGCAATGTATCATATATATCATAGTCAACCATACTTAAGTTGTTTTTTTTTTTTATTTTAAGAAGTTTGAGTGCATTTGGTACTAAATAACAAGAAAAAAAGGAATCTTCACGTCCAAGATACATACATGTAACTAAATATAGAAAAATTATACTTTGCTTCAGTCACACTGTTATATAAACATCTTTCTTTGAATCAAAGACAAACAATACAGCAATAGACAAATCTTTTTAGTATGTTCATGTGCAATGAAACATATTGCAAACATAATGCTCATCCTCTAGTAAACATACAAGTTAAAATATATACAATTACACATATCTACAACATTTAATATTTTATATTAATAGTGATTTTAAAAAATCCTCTTAACCTGCTTTAGAAGCAGGTTTCTTTAAACCTTAATCTTTGTCTATGGCAGATTTTAAAGTTTTTTTCAGATGTTTTCATCTGAAGCTTTCTATGAAAAGGATTAACTTGATCAAACAAGTTCAGTGACATTTGTGCATCAAATGCGGACTTCAGTAATACTTACAATTCTAAATATCATGACATTTTAACCAGGCCCCAACACAAAAGAACTTAAACACCCAAGAGAGAATTTTAAACCCAAATGTTACATCGCCTCCCAGTAGTATTTATGCTCATTTTTCATCTTTTTGCTTGGCAATACAAGAACGTGTCCTTTTCATATTAAAGAGAAAAAAGTATGTACATGCATTTATTTTACAACCATAAAGCAAATGTATATTTGCTTACATCTGATTGAATGACAAACTTCAATAGAACATCTAACACAAAGATAAATGAAATGTAAGGCAAACATTTATGTTGGTATGCTGGTACACATATGTCAATTATTGTGCTTGGGCTTACTGTATTGACTGAAGCTACTAGGAGCATATACAACAATTGTTGCCATAATTTTGACATATTATCAATATAAACCAAGGTCATGGGACTTAAATAAGCCTACTGTTTCCTATTCTTAGAACATAAAAGCAAAGCAACCAAAATTCGTAAAATGACTGACAAGACTGCAAAAACTCTTGGCAATCCTTGATGAATGTGACACAGCAGCAAACCCTCTGGCCAAACTGTACAATTGTTATATAGATCCATTTACAGAAAAATACTGAAATATGGAGCTGACATTCTTAGCTGGAGTGCAGAAGCATAACTGAATTGATTGCTGGATCTGTTGCGTATGATGTGCCCTCAAATCCAATTTCACACATAGCAGTGTCAGCAAATTTTCTGAACCAGCATGAGTGAAAAATATATTAATGACAATTGCTTTTCTGAAAAGTTTTTTAAAAAATGCCACATAAATTGAAGGCAACAAGTACAGTTTCTACTTAATGCAAACAAACTCAATTATTATGGTTTTCTTCACTGAATAATGCATTTTTTCTTAGCATCTCTTCCTGATGACTCTGATCCATCTTCACTATCTTCAGTATCTTTCTCAAGAGTGTCATTCCTCGGGGAATCCTGAACTGGATTCATTACTGGAACATTTTGATGAACTGGTTCTGTAGAAAACGACGGCATACCCTCAGCCAACTTAGATGGTGGTAGTTGAGATTGCACTGGGTGTTCTGGACCAGGAGAGCTGCTCTCACCTAACACACTTCTTCCCAGACCACTGCTGCCAGGAGACATGACTTGTGATGCTTCACGAGATTGTTCCTGGGGATTTTCCAGGGCAAGTTCAACTATAGGTTTCTGGGGATTAACATTTGCTGTGGGTACTATAGCCAACTTTGGCTTAACAAATGCTGGTTTTATCCTCTTTGCACTTGCATCAAGGCTGACTCCCAAGCCGCTCTCTTCACTTCTGACTTCACTTGGATTTCTGGATATATATTGCTCACTTGATTGCTCACTGCTTGGTCCAGTACTATGATGGCTAGCTGCAGGATTCTCTAAATGTTTTATATTTTTATGGGACATGGCCACTGCCTCAGTGCCAAGGTTTACAAAGTCATCACTTTCATCTCCATTATAACCACGACCTACATTTAATTCCAGATCTTCTTGTTGGGCCTGTCTCTTCAATTGTGTAATGCTGTCCTCACCCTCTGTGTTGCTTGGGTAGAGATTATCCATGTTATAAGAATTGTGGCTCAAGTTCACTCCACTGGCAGGCTCACTTTCATTTACATTACGCAAATGAGATGGAATACCTGCGAGCATTTCATTGTGAACTGGTGGTGATGCAGTGGACCGCACAGCATTTTCTTCAGAATCACCACCCACTTGTTTGACAGATGTATTATCCACACTGTCAAATGGCTTAAGTACTGCCATTTGTGTGTCATTTGTTCCCACTGGTGATTTGAGGGCAGTCTGATCCCAATTACCCTGAACATCAGGGCTTCCTCCCCTGGAGCCTATTGGCTGTTTGGGAATTGTGTCATCCTGAGGTGATACTGATTTAGGGTCAGTCTCACTCAAATCACCGCTGTTACCAGGGGTTACCTGTGGTCTAATAGGACTGACTGCAGCAACAGGTTTTACTCTGATGGTTGGCTTTGCAGTTGCTACTGGTGTCTTAGTTTCCACTGGTTGAAGACTGGGGACGACAGAATCTGGGAGGCTGCCATAGGTTGATGTAGATTCTTCATTGCCTTGAAAATAACTGCTGTATGGTGTTTTTGCCTTGCCAGTTTCTTGGTCATGGTATGCTATGACATTATTATGACCAATGAAACGCTCTTCATCACGTGTCTGTGCTTGGTTGAATAGATCTGTTAATAAGCTATTAGCTGCAACAGAAAAAGGAACATGGTCATTACAAGGTTCATTCTTACTGTGCTTTTAACACTTCATTTCTCCTGATGATTTCACTGTACAAAGCAGTTAGATGGCAATTTTTAATCTGATAAATTGTATAGAATTCACAAAAAAAATTCATTAACTGTGTATGAATAATAAAATGTTACATTTCATTAATAAAGTTTATATCACAGAGCTATATTCCCAGCGGGCAAATCAACATTGAATCAATGTTGAATCAACGTTGATGGTCAACGTTGAAACTATGTTGATATGACGTTGACTATGAAAGTTGACTCAACGTTGAACCATCAAGGTTGAATCAACCTTGAGGTCTCAATATTGAATCAACGTTGACAGTCAATGTTGAAACTATGTTGATATGAGGTTGACTATGAAAGTTGACTCAACGTTGAACCATCAAGGTTGAATCAACCTTGAGGTATCAATGTTGAATCAACGTTGACGATCAACGTTGAAACTATGTTGATATGACGTTGACTATGAAAGTTGAATCAACGTTGAACCATCAAGGTTGAATCAACCTTGAGGTATCAATGTTGAATCAACGTTGACTATCAACGTTGAAACTATGTTGATATGACGTTGACTATGAAAGTTGACTCAACGTTGAACCATCAAGGTTGAATCAACCTTGAGGTCTCAATGTTGAATCAACGTTGACGGTCAACGTTGAAACTATGTTGATATGACGTTGACTATGAAAGTTGAATCAACGTTGAACCATCAAGGTTGAATCAACCTTGAGGTATCAATGTTGAATCAACGTTGACAGTCAACACTGAAACTATGTTGATATGACGTTGACTATGAAAGTTGAATCAACGTTGAACCATCAAGGTTGAATCAACCTTGAACCATCAAGGTTGAAACAACCTTGAGGTATCAATGCTGAATCAACATTGATACCTCAATGTTGAATCAATGTTGAAATAAAGTTGAATTTGAAAATTGAATTAACGTTGATATATCAATTAGGCTATCAGGATATTTGATTGAAATTTGCCTGATGGCTGAGTTGTTCTCCAAGATATCAAGCATTTCTTGAAATAAAAAGACTCAGATCTGAAAAGGGGGGGAAATTGGGAAAATTACCTACAAAAAAAGGTAATTCGGAAGAAAAGGGGGGGGGGGTCCAGACCCCGGGACCGGCCCCTGTATCCACCTATGGGTCGTCAGATTCTTTTTAAACTTTCCAGTTTGATGCTCAGTGTTACGGACCAAAACAGCCCGAACATAAAAAAACACAAACAACAACTAACTTAACTATGAATATAATATATTACAAACAATGAACATACACTACATAAACTAACTACATGTAATACTATCATGTTGCATAAACTTTAACATTTGTCAAATACAGTTAAATTCTAACAGATTCGTAGACAGTCAAGTTTTGAAGACGCAATGTCACAGTTTTACGAGTCCTTATCTGTTGAACGATCATCCTGATAGTGTGGGGTTTGGAAGACGCAATGTCACCGTTTTCCATGTCCTTATCTGTTGAACGATCCTCCTGATAGTGTGGCCTCACAAAGTACTGTTAATAAAGTACAGTTTTTGTACTGTAAAAGTGTTACACACTGTCCACACTCACGTGTTGCATCAGTTCATGTTATCCGGAGTCTCGCACTTAATAACAGTCCCGCACTTCATTTACATTATACAAGTATGCAGGCACATACGGTAATTACTCATAAAAATTAAACAACAAATTAGCTTTACTAAAATAATTATAACGTCACATCAGGTAGTTAAGATTATTTTAAGAATACAAAAACAAAGGGTCACCAGTCTAATTTTTTTCTCACAGCTAACTTCAATTTCCAGAAAAACAGGCATTTTTGGCTTTTTCAAGCTTTTTCTTCAACCTTGAGTAAAATTTTGTCAATTTGCCATAAAGTAAGGCTGGTGACCCTATGTTTTTTCTTTTTCTTAAAGACCTGTGGAAAGTTAAAAAAACTGACGACCGCTTTTTTCACAAAATTAATTTTAATGAAAAAGGGGTAAAACAAGTGTTTTATGAGGGGTAATTACCCCTATGCATACCTCTCTAGTGAGATAATCATTTAAAACTATTATCAAGGTTATGATTAAGGTTATAAAGTTAAGGTTGGCCCAATGTTGAGATCCAGTTGATATGTCAACATTGACAAAGGGTTTACAAACACAGGTTGATTCAATGTTGAAATCCTGTTGATCTATCAACATTGAAAACTGATTGACAAAGAAAGGTAAAATCAATGTTGAGACCCTGTTGATCTATCAACATTGACAATTGGTTGACAAGAAAAGGTTGATTCAATGTTGAAATCCTGTTGATCTATCAACATTGAAAATTGATTGACAAAGAAAGGTTAAATCAATGTTGAGACCCTGTTGATCTATCAACATTGACAATTGGATGACAAGAAAAGGTTGATTCAATGTTGAGATCTTGTTGATCTATCAATATTGATGGATCAACATCATCTCAACCTATCCTCAATGTTGAATCAACGTTGAGTGCCCGCTGGGATTTCAATTGTACTTAACATTAGTGAGCTAATGTTCAGTGAATCTATTCACATCATAATATATGCAAAGTCAATTACAAAGAAAGATAAAAACAGCCCCCTGGGTCTTTCCAGACATAGGTCATAATTTTGTAGAAAGGTATTTTCATATTTTCAGTTGATTTAGCTGAGAGAAGACTGTCAGTCTGGACAGCTCAGTTAAGCCAACTGGGAAGAAGCTAATTACCTGAAAGTGAAGGTTGTAAATTAGGACTTCCACAGGAGATGAGTACTTGACCAGGGACTGTACTATTGGAGGGACTGAAATATTGTAGTAGAAGTTAAGGAAATGAGCACACTTTCATTGATCTTCTACACTTACAATTCACCTTTTTGAAAAAGTAGAAACATGTTTTATCAAACACTTGGTTTATTAAATGAAGTGCAGTCAATTTACAACATACACATATCTATATGCCATAAAGCACGCTACCATGAAAAAAAAAGAAAATTTACATTTGTTAGAGATAAATTGCAAAAAATATAATGCAGTTCTGTTACAAAACTTACGTGCTACTACTAGGGCTCTGTACTGAAGTTCTGTCTAAAGTGGTGTCCCATTCATTCCCACTGTCTGGTGAAGCTGGGCCCTCTGGAGGCCGTAGTGGTGATGACTGGCCATCCTGTGGTGACTCTGGGCCATCAGGGACGACATCTTGACTTTGTCCCACCACTGCTGTGTTATGATTCCCAATCTGGATCCCACTAGAGTTATAAATGTTGATAATCTGTGTTGGGGGCTGTGGGGGAACTGCTGCTGGTGTAGGGGCAGGGGCTACTGGAGGCCTCTCAGAACCTTGTGAATTGGTCTCAGGTCGTGCACCATAATAGTGGTGATGAACCTCTTTCACAACTCTTGAACTTCTGTGGGTGTGTGGCCCTGATTTGTCATCAGATTCTTCATCTGAAGAAGAATTTTCTCCTTTTCTGTGACTTCCAGTGGCTTCATGATCAACTCCAGGGTCTCTTTTTTTCATTCTAGCTACTGGAGAGGCTCCACGATGGCCCGCATTTGCTGACTCTCCAACCATGACTTCAGTCTGTGGGCCACCTGTCACAACACCACATATTTCTCTTTCTCCATCATCCAGCCCCATTTTCTTCTTGCTTTTGACAAACTGGGCACTTTCTCCTTGTCTTCTGTTTCTTGCCAGTGGGCGGTATTCTTTGGAAGGTGAGGATATTTTATGTATAGGCAATTCAGTGGAATCTTCAAGCTTCTCATCTCCACCATTCCCTGTCTCACTGGATTCTACCATGCTGTCATCTTCCTGCTCTGTGGGCTCCCTGTTGGTTCTTGTGATAGATAAGGGGGGTGGCACCACTGAAGTCGAGGAGCCAGCAGTTGCAGTTGTTGAGAGAACACCTGTTGAAGTGACAGGTGTAAGAGAACAGTCAGCCACCACATCTGAACCATCATCTCTCTCTGTACCCATGGTATCACCCTGTGAAGTGGCAGCAGTCGTGCTGTGCTGGGACACACTGGTTTGATGTGATGCAGTGACCACTGGGTGATCATCACCATGACCCATCTGCACTCCACCTCCACCTGTCTGGTTATCTGGGGTTTTAGTAGCTGACACAGGGGTTGATGACTGGGCTGCTGGTGAAGAATTTTGTATTTCTTGCCTTTCACACTGTTGTTCATTTGACTGAGGTGGTGGACACATGCTCACTGTGCTTAATTGGGACTCCAGCATCTGGGGTCTGCCTGAGTATTGTGAGTACCCTGGCTGTTGAGAAGGCATTCCATACCCTTGCAATCCAGGATTCAATACTGGCTGTGACTGTCCCATATAAGGCTGCCCATGTGATCCATGATACGGGAATGGTTCTGGAACCCCAAAGTAAGGATGACCAGGTGGTGCTGGATAGGGCCAACTGTACTGTGGCACAGGAGGATGTCCATAGAAATTCATGTTGTGTGATCCAGCATGACCTTGATTCACTGGGTATTGCTGAAGAAATGGCTGCCCCTGCATTTGATAGGCCATCATTTCTGGTGGAATAGGCTGTTGTGAAGGATTTTTCATTGTTATTTCACCATGCTGAATTTTCTCCATACTGATTTGGTACCTCTTTTGTTGTCTTTCTTTATCTTGCCTTAATATTTCTTCCTGTAGTAAATGGTTTTGTGTTTGTTTTGATGTTTGAAGTTGCTGATATAAAATTTCAAACTTTCTGTGATGCTCAGCATCTTGAGCTTCTTTCTGTTGTTTTGCAAAGAATAACTTTTTCTCACTTTCAAGTTGCTTCTGTTCTTCTTCCCTTTCAAATTCAAGACGTTTCTGTGCCAGTTGCTTTTTTTGCTTTAGCTTCTCAATTACAGTCTGCTTTTCATCTTCAAGTGCCTTTCTGCGTTTTTCCTTTTGAGACAGTTTAGCATCAAATACATTTTTCACACTCCTGTAGAAATACTGGTCTATTGATCCAATGTCAATCCCCCTCAATGAACGCAAACCAAATGGAATCTTGAAAGGTGCTTTTCTCTTAGGGACTGTCCACAATGGAATGACACACCATTTTTTCTCTTCTTCAGAAATACAAGTCATTATTATCTCATCTCTTTGTAAATCTAGCCATTTGTCACCAACAAAATGTTCCGACATGTACATCAGTATGAAAGTGCTACATTCCACTGCAGTATCAATTTGCTGGAGGTCAGACTGGATTTCACAGAAAACCTCATCGTCTGTGGTACAAATTTTTATGTGGCTTTTATCTTTCAGAAGTAACTTGTCATCTGTCTCCAGTATGTCCCTCAACTCCAAAGCATCAGTCTTATCTCTTTCATCAAAGAGCAGCAAGGCATCATACTGTGGAATACGTAATTTCAGAGGCAAGTCTTTCTCATCAATGTCAGAAACACTTAATGAGTGTATACCAGAATCTAAGCTGTTGACATCATCACTAGGTTGGATTCCACTTGTGTCATCTTCTTTGTCATCACTGGGGCTCTCTTTGGTTGATAACAAAGACTGAGAGAATTTTGCAGGAAGTTTGATGGTAATGGTTGGAGCAAAAGCAGACGTTGGGCTAAAGGGTGCAGCATCTGGTTCTACATCCTCTGAGGAGCCGGAGCGTACTACGTCTGTCTCTAACCCACTATCCATTTGACCTAAAATATACACAATATATGTATATAAACAATGAGCCTCTCACTATGAAGCTTATTTAACACAAATGTAGATCTACATTGCACCTCAAACTATTAAAAACTTAAAGCACACACTTCAAATTAGCAACATGTCTAAGACTTAATAATCAGACCTGAATCATCAGAAGTCCACACTTTATGACCCTTTTGTTTATCTGAAAAATTAATGATATCAATTTTTAGAGAATTTAAATATTAAGATAAATTCAATGTTTTCATCTATGCAAAAAACTTAATGAGAAAAAAAAAAGATATGAAAACTTCAAAAGTCAACCTAATCCAAGGAATTGGATAACCAGCCACTACAGTAAACCAAGATTTTTTTTATTCATGTGAATTTTATAATAAAAAATCACCAAGAAAAAATGAAAAAGAAAAAAAATGCTCAAAATATCAATACTGTCAAATACTGAAACTGACAGAAACAGTGATATTATATGATATTAAATAATGCACAGGGCTAAATATCCACTGAAATTGAAAATCACATAGGGAAAATGCCAATATGTGAAATAAACTCGACAAATGAAATGCAATCAGCTGATGAGCTGCATTTTAGCCCTATGAATAATTAAAGGATGAGATTAATAAGTAACATGGTTCTTTTTTTTATTGTGTTTATGATGACAGTGCACAAAATTTTTTGTCAATGTTGATGACATAGTAAAGCTTAAGAACATAATCCCCACCAAATTGTAACCTTGTACTACTTTTATTATTATGAACAGTAACAAAATGTAACAACTACAATGCTTATATGTAAAAAGTAAAAAATTGGTAAAAAAAAACTTCATAACTTCAAGAAAAACAATCTAATCAGAATGTTTTTCTAATTGGAACTGTCTATTAGTCCTATGAATCATTCAAGCAAGTTGGAGAATAAAAAGTAAACTGATTTTCCTTTTGTGTTTATAAAGAAAGTGCACTTCATGGGGGGGGGGGGGCAGAGGCAGGCAATGGCTTTTTGTTAAAACCAAAATGTGTAAACTATCAAACAGTTAGATTCCTTCAAACATTTTTTTTGCAGTATACTTACAATGAAACACACTCACACATGTAATAACAAATGAAAATTAGATCTTAACACTTGCGCATTTTCTATTATTTATCACTGAAAAAGGTATTGTCCACAAACCACTGCTTTTATCCTCATCTTCCTCCTTCTCTCCACTATCACAAATGCCTGCCTGCATGGGAAGGGTACACCTCACACTAGACATCTTCCCTATAATTACAAAAAAATGACTATAAAAGTTAAGGCACCTTTGGAGCATAAAAGAAAAAGAAAAAACAAAAGCTGTTTTACTGAGTTATTAGCTAATCCTAATTTCTTAATGGATCATCACCAAAAAAGTTAACGCATTTCTGATCTATTCTGAACATTTCTATAAAACTGGCCGACTACTAGTACTTCATGCATAATGTTGCTAACAGACTAACAGAACCAAAACCATAACCTACAGGTACTTGATGGAGGTCATAAAGGAATGGTTAAGGATGACAAATACTGTAGCATTTTATTTAACATATCATATTATACTATATACAGTACATGTACAAACCACTAAAATGAAAATGAAATATATTCAATCTACTTCAAGTATTCTTTAAAACAATCTAAAGCAAATCCAGTTCTCTTTACATTAGATTACGGTATTATTATGGTAATGTACCATGAATTTCATACAGAAGAAACTAATTCAAACTAGACTGCAACTGGCTAAAGCCAGTGGCGGAGGATTCCCCTGCAAAATAGGTGTGGAAATGCTTTTACAAGGTAATGTGAAGGTCATGGGTTAAATTTGATCCCATATTCTGAAAAAGCATGTGCGAATAAGGGGGGGGGGGGGGGGGGGGGGGGGGGAGGGGGGTCAACAAAGCATCACTTTTAGCCCACTTCAGTATTTCAATATTTCTCCATGAAATAGCCAAATGACCTTGAAAATGAGGGTCAAGGTCAAATTTGACATTTGATTTGGGGGTTTTGGGTATATGTTTGGGGTAGTTTACTATAGCATGCTATGACCAAAAACCAGTGTTTCTTAGAGAAATTGCCAAACTCAAGATTTCTGCAATGTGATAAATTTTTAAAAATCGATATTTAAAAAAGTAATTAGGCAGTCGCTACCAAAGTACGGCTAACCTTAGATAAATATATAGGGCATCATTTGCCACTATGATTGGGGCTCTGGGCCTTTTGGTTTTTGAGATCTCGGAAACAAACCTTTTTTGAGCCCGTTTGGCCATTAGCGACCTTGACCTTGACCTTATTGCATAAAAGTAGGTCATTATCTGTGGATTCACCTCAGTATCACTGGCCATAAGGCCCTTAGCCATATGGCTTATACTTTAGGCATAATGGCAATTTCAAATTTTACAAAATTTGCCTTTAAAAGCCCCTGTGACCTTGAAAAGTAGGTCAAGGGCACTGAAACTGGTTCTGTGGCATATTCTTGCCATAGGCTACCTATGATAATTATTTCAGATTTTTTGCGAAAAAAAAACGCGCGGAAAGAATAACTATAATAATAATACTACCAAAAACAATGGTATTCCCCTATGGGGAATCTTAATAAGGATATTATTGTTTTGGTGTCGAAATTTATGAAATGGAAGGTGCTCAGAAATTCCAGATGTTTCGAATTTTATGAAATTCTGTTATTTCTGACAGGAAGTTGTCTGTTTGTTGCTAGGCCCTATGTTATCTTTTCCCAACAAACTCTGTGTCAGTTACCATATTGTATAAAAGGTAAGTGTCAGTAACTGCTACCCATTGGATGTACGTGTAATTTCAACCCATCAGTGTATGGTCCAAGGTGCTAGATAACGATTGGTACTGTTAGCTAGGGACACAATATAGCATAATTATCATTCTTGTCATATTCAAAAGTGATTCTGGCACCCAGCAACTAGTGCCATTTTTCACAAACTATCCTGGCGCTCAGAACAGGAGTGAATGGAGGGAGAAATGGAGAACTGTGCTTTGTTTTTATTTTCTTAAATAATAATTATTATTATATATTATTATTATTTATTTTTTGCATTGTGATGAGTTTGGTAAAAACCCAGAATAGAAAATTTTCATCTACATGTATAGTACATACAATTTATGAAAGTAAAAGCAGCTTGAAATATACATATTACCTTTACTTCCCTGATTAACTAGCTGAACACTTGTGAGGTTCAATATTTCATTTCACCTTGCAATAATTGTACATGTGCCAATAGTCTCATGTTCAGCATACCAAAATACTGAATTTTTTAGTTAAAAGAAAGCCAATATGATTAACACAGAAGCAAGTGATGGCTACTGTCTAGAACTGTCCTTATAACATTTACCTAACATATCAAATATAATATAATACAGGGTTTCTCAAAAATGCACTCACTCTTTGTACAAGTACCCATTATTGCTACAAGTCTACCCAGTTAAATTAAAGAAAATAACATTTGACTATTGTAATGAGAAAAATTAAAACAGGGCACAATATAAAAAACACTTAAATGTACAATCTAAAAAAACATATTAGTAAAGGAGAATCAAAGAGTGAGTATATTTTTATGACAATCTGTGTTCACTTTGAAACAATTCACCTATTTTGACCTATGTTATTCAGGTGTGGATCCAGGGATATTTTTGAGTCTGCCAAATTATCTTTGTTGGCCCATCCTCCACTGCCTCCTCCCCCCACACACACCTGCACGCGTTCACACCTATCTATCTATCTATCTATCTATCTATCTATCTATCTATCTATCAAAAAACAAGTGACATGTATAAACCCCAACTCTGAGTTTCACAGGGGATACCAAGAAGGTATGTCCTATCGTCAGGAGGTTTTTATTTGAAAATGGTATTTTAGCTGTTAATTGTTATATTACACTCCTGAAATTGTTGAGCACTCTAAAAGTGGACTTTTATCTGAAGAACGCTTGTTATATATATAACGTTTCGACTTATCAATATGCATATTTATTGAAAATAAAGTAACCTTTGTAGTCAAATGTGACCATAAGTGTCATGCCATCTTTTGTTACCAAAGTCAATAAGAAACATACAGAAGACTTTCAAAGATAAAATAAGAAGATGGTCAGCAAAATCTTAAAATTTTTTGACTGTCTTTCAATAGAAAATGGCCCGGATGTGGTTAGAGTGTCCGCCTCCGGAGTGGGAGGACGAGGGTTCAAACCAGTCCCGGGACATGTTTTTTGGTTCCTGCAATACATGTACTAGTAGCATGTGCTACATGTAAGACAACAGATATTGTAATGGCTACTTGTGAAATGATGTTCAGCAAACCAAAATAACTCTGGTTTGGGCTCATGAATTTTTTTCTCACTTTTCATCACAAGTATGTTACTCACTTTGTCACTGATAGTGTTGTGAATATATCATCACTTTGGACAGTATGTATTATTTTTGTTTTGATGTATATACAGTGCTGATTTTCGGGATTTTTTTCTAGTGCAAATAAAATAATTAATCTAAGGAAACCAGATGAATTTTCGTGTGATTTGAACTACTGAGTATCAAGGTGCATGTTAAGACTGAGACCCTCAATCTTCCATGCAACTTTGTCAGATTGCATTATTTACATGTAAACTTAACTGGCAACAACCCTTTACCAACGTCGGTCTTCCATTTGAAATTTACACATAATTTTCTCATTCTGTATTTGACAAAAATGATAATAATACCTACCGCACCCTGTGCAATTTTGAAGTCTTTTGGCAAATTTGTTCGAACGTCAATCTGGAATTTCCCAATCTTGTGACGATGATTCAGTTCTCTAAGCCACCGTGTTGATGTTAGAACTAGATTGTAACAGACAAGTTTAAAGCGTCAACTATAGTACATACCTTCGTGATTTTAGTAGATCCCCTCGTCAACTAGAAGACTATGGCACTCATTTTACAAGAAACTGATTTCCTTACGCGTAAATTATGCCAGGATTTTGGATTTTTCCTTCGCACGGGGAATCCCCTTTTCAGTAGACTACAGTGTATGTGGTTCGTTTTTCAACAAATATATACTAAGAAAGAGAATACGACAATTATCAAATACTAGCAAATTTACAATAATATCTGTCTGAAATAAATTTGATTCGCTTTCATATATTTTGTAGCATACGATTCAGTTTGATTAAAATGAAAATATGCGAAACTACATGCACATTGAGATACGAACTACAGCAAGACTACTACTAGCCACCAGATTTGCAACGAGTCTTGTAGGCGGAAACAATATGCATGTGTAACATCCATCTTTATAAGGGGATTTCAGATGTTCAGATGTGATGCTAAAAATACAGGTCTGAACAGTGCGGCGTTAGTTGGCAACGTCCAAACTATGAAATATTAGTGGACTCGTGGAGCAAGAAACCAATCATTAGACATTATTACTACCCCATATCAACGATTGTTATCTTAATTATCGTTTCACTGTTTTACTGTCCACGGCCTGCACAATTCGGGAAAAAACAAGAGTTAGAAGTAGCAATAGATTACCTCCAGGTATTCACTCCGTCTGCGATCTCATCTGACAAGTATTGCTTTGGGGTTGCAGGGATTCCATAACAGGTGCTTTAATCAAGGATCCACTTCCTGGGGATATTTTGACAAAACTTAAAATTGCTCAGGACACTTGATGTCACTATTTTGTGGTCAATCTGTCATCACCTATGTAACCATGCTTATCATCAGTCAATTGAAGTGTTCACACTGTTTTCAATTTCTTGCATGTGTATGTACTAATTGCATATGTGGAATATTAATTTGATTTTTTTACTACATGTTACAGGGTGGTAGTGAAGTTACCAGGAATATGCAGGCTCCAGGGTAGTGGGAAGCATGTCAGCTGCTGCACACACTTCTGCACCTAAATATAAATATGACTTTTTTGTTTGTCACCATCATGATGACAGATCAGTAGCAGAAGATTTGTTGGAATATTTTGAAAAGGTGGACATTGCTGGGAGGAAGTTGAAGGGTTATTATGATAACCGAGATGGAGATGGTGGTAAATCAGAAATTAAGAATTTGGAAGAAGCTATTGACAACAGTCAGTTAATTTTTCTTTTACTGTCCAAAGACTGTACACGTTGTAACTGGTATGAACACAAAGTGCATACAAGTTTGCAGACATCTCTAGACGATCAAGAAAGAAAGGGCTGTGTAATCCCAATTTATATTAATATTAAGAAAAATGATGCACCTTCATCTCTCAGGTCTATATGTGGTGTGGCATATAAAGAAAGCAAATCAAGCTATTTTTGGAAAAGATTAAAGGATATGTTTGATAAATATCTTGGACAGTCAAACAGTTGACCAAGAGGAAGTAGACTGAAGGTCTAACCCATAATTCAGTTTTTGATTATTTAAAAAAGAAAAACCATTGACAACAATTTATAATTTTTGATTGATTAATTTTTCTTTTTCTGTCCCAAGACCGTACAAGATTTTACTACAGTGTAGTATGGACACAAAGTGCATACAAGTTCTGACATCTCTAGACGACCAAGAAAGAAAGAGCTGCGTAATCCCAATTTATATTAATATTAAGAAAAATGATGCAGCATCATCTTTCAGTTCTATATGTGGCATATAAAGAAAACAAATAAGCTATTTTTGGAAAAGATTAAAGGCCATGTTTGATAAAATTAAAATATTGGACAGTCAAACAGTTTACTGGAGGTCTCACCTGTAATTCAGTTTGTGATTATTTGAAAAGTAAAATGAGAGTTTTTTATATTATTATATAAAGGTATTATGTAGATTTTGGGGGGCAATTTGAGAGAAGATAATGCAGTAAAATACATTTAAGTCTCATCATGGACAAAGTCCAATAATTTTCTTCATGGTTTTATTGTTTAGCTTCCTGGTGTTGAATGTTTAAAGATAATACAGCAGTATGTGAAGAGAAACCTAAAAAGTGACCACACATACAATTTAATTTACATAAAAAAAATTGAAGAACTTACACTATAAATGATTTTATATTTATACAGTGTATATTCCACCTTGGGAGAATAAATGCTTTTATTTATTTTTCATGTTGATGTAATGTTTAAAAATGTCAAAAAAATCAAATTAATATTCCACATATGCAATTAGAACACACATGCAAGGGATTGAAAACAGCGTACTTCCCTAGGATTTTTCCTGAAAAAGTATTTTCTACTCAAGAATCATTGCTTGATCTTTCCCAGCACTTGGATCTACAATGTAATGCTTTGTACCATTTTTAAATTAGCTTGAGGGGTTTTATTGTTTTAAGGTCTGAATTGGGAAAAATAAATAGATTTATTGGATATGTAATCAAAGAAATTTTGACTTTTTGCAATCCAGCTGTGGATGCAACAAACCTAATGACAGCAGTTAGCAAATGCTACAGGTACAGTATTCTCTGAGTCTCTGTATACATAACAATAATCAAATGTACCAGAAGGCTGAACCTATGTGCAGTACCTACTACCCCCAAACACAACCATACCCTTGCACATTTTAAGTGTATGTTGCTGTTTCTGATGTAGACAAGGAATGAGTGATGTAGACAATAATTATCTTCATTTTATCCATTAACCAAGTGCAAAATTACATTTGCAATGCACATACATTTTTTAAGCCATCTGGGTTCCTTTTGAAAGAATAAAAGTTCTCATCATGTATTGGCATTCAGAGTTTATTCACGTGGACCAATTATATAAATGCTTTTTGGATTCTTTTTTTTTCGCGAGTTGTTAAAAAAAATTACAGCTCGTTCCTTACTTTAGACAAATCCTTCTTTTATTTTCCACCCAATATGGCAGCCTCCAGTGTTGACATCACGTCTTCAGAAGATTTCGAAAAATTCATTGATACGACTGGAAAGTAAGTGTCTGATGCTCAATGTTTGGCTACGTGCTTGCCTTATCTTTCAGGTTGTTATGATTATCTGTAAGTGTTTTTTTATGGTAGAAAATCCAGATTGACGTCAATGAAAAGAGCGACCTGCCCAGCGCCCCCCCCCGTCAGTGTCACGCATATTTGTACTACATAACTGCTGAGCAAGCATAAACTTCCGCTGTACAACAGTTTTTACCAACATGAAAATTTATGTAGCAGCTTCTTAGTATTGTGTTTTGAGAATCGGGCCATATTTTGATAAAAAAGGGCAATTCGTTATGTAAAGAAAATTACAAATAATAGAGGTGAACGCATATATTTTTTCCTTGAGTATAAAGGTTCATTGGTCTGAAATTGTAACCGTTTCACTGGTTTTCAATCAAGGGTTCGTTGGGCTGAAGGTTTTTTAGTTAACATTTGGACCAATGAACCTTCAGACTACTGAACCTTCGGACTATTGCCACGGCCCCATTTACTACATGTAGTACTCCCCCACACCACTACTCCCCTACAGTGTTACTCTTCACAAATGCAAATACTCCTTAAAATGCAATACGTAAAACATGAATTAAAAGTTAATTGTTAATATCAGGACTTGAAAGTTATAAGATTTCTTATTAGGGGAGGGGAGGGAGGGGAAGGATGCCAAGTAATGTAATAATGTTGTTAGGGGGAATAATGATGTGGTGGAGTAACAGTGCAAGGACATACTGGTAGAGAAATTATCGCCGTCCTCACGTAAAGAAAGGTTGATACTTGCGGAAGAAATTTAGTTGCAAGTCTGTCAATTCCTGAATATAACCTTGCCAGTTAATCTTCTAAAATTTGCAATTTAATGACATCTTATGTACTTACCCAAAAGCTAAATAATAAACATGGATGAAGTTGTGCATTTAGCATTCATTTGCATTTTGATTTGCATTTTGTATTGCATTTTGTCATGATTAATGAAAACATAGTTTCCATTACAGTGAAATAAAACACGTTTATGGTTGTAAAAACTCAAACAGGATAATTGCATTGCACTGTACTAATGTAAGATCTATTCAATAATGCATATGTACATGTAGTTGAAGTCGGTAAACAATGTGTTTATGTCATTTCAGCAGTCTGGTTGTGGTCCACTTTAGTGCTGACTGGGCCCCACAGTGCAAACAGATGAATGATGTCCTGGATGAATTAACAAAGGATACCAGGTTTATAAATGTCAGATTTGTAAAGGTAAATAGAACTTGTAAATGAAATGTAATTGAAGTAAGTGCAATTACACTAATGTCTATGGCTTAGAAATGACTTCATGGTTTCAATTTTTGACTGTATGAAAAGCTAATAGAAACCCTGTTAATCTATCTTAATAAATGAAACTTGCATTTCAATCTACATTATACAAAGTTTTTATTTAATTTTTTTTTTCAAATTAATTTTAGAAATTATATTGAAAATTATTATTCCAGTTGGAGGCAGAATCAGCACCAGAAGTGTCTGAGAAGTTTGGAATATCAGCTGTTCCAGTATTTGTTTTTTTAAGAGTATGTTTATGTTTTAGCATTTTTTAAGTATTTCATCTCTTCACCACTTGTCCTTTTTCTTACCAGAGTCGCTATGTGCCAATTTGTTTTATTCAAAGTTAATTAAACTTTTTTATATGTTCTTTAAACAGTGGTATTTTTAAGGTTTACATAAATAGCAACATACAAAATAGCTTAGTGATAGTCAGATATACTGCTGAACATTTCAGTTAATTATGCATGTGTTTATTAAATCTTATGTATACTCAATAAGAAATGCTTTTAAAATTAGTGGGTGGTTATTATGTAAACTCTTATTGTGTAGGGCAAGAAAGAAGTAGACCGACTCAATGGTGCCAATGCTCCAGAATTGACCAAAAAAGTAGAGCACCATGCTTCAGTCGCAGCTACAGCATTACCTGCTCCAGAAGAGGTAACAGCTGCCACATATGTAGTCAGTTTTGTATCTGGGCTTATGTGGTAGAAGGACAGGGTGATCATAATTTTATTTCATGAGAAGGTGGTTTTAATCAAAATTTTGGTAACTCTGAATTATTATGAATGTAGTATTCTTGTTTGATGGTTGCTCATTAGCATGACTTTAACATTTTTGTTTCACTCTTTTAAAGGCTTTGGTGTTATAATTATGGTTGCTCACATTCTTTTTTATGAAGAGATGAAGGGCTTGCATATGATAACATTGATAGACATTTTATTGATGATTAGTGAACTCTCATTGTAGGACATAACAGTTCGGCTACGGAAGTTGATCAATGCGGCTCCAGTGATGTTGTTTATGAAGGGCAATCCACAAGAGCCAAGATGTGGTGGGTTCTGTTGCTAATGATCTGCTACTTGAACTGTATATTATAATTTTGTCTTATGACTCATGATAACTATTGATTGTCATTTACTTCAAGTTAACTTTTGTCTTATGTGTGGAATATCAGGTGATTGGCTGGATACATTTCAAGTTTTGCTCAGACTAAGCTATTGCTAGAATTTCAATTTACCAATCAATTTTTCAACAGACACTTTTTACAGGGTTATTTTTAATGCACATGCTGTCTTATGGTTGCTGTTTATATTATAGGCTTCAGCAGACAGATAGTGGACATTTTAAATCAACATGGAGTGCAGTACAGTACCTTTGACATTTTGTCTGATCAAACAGTAAGGCAAGGTACATATATATGTGTATTCTAGTCTCATACAGATTATAAAGTATTCATGCATGTTTGGGTTTATAATCAAATAGATAAAGATAATAAACCAAGGTGCATGAAATTTTATGTTGCATACTTACATAAACTGCCATACCAAAGTATGGGTTGTTGAAATTTTCACCGTTTGGTGTTATGGTTTTTTTTTTATCAGCCAGCACCTAGCCAAAAGGTATCAGTGTGTGTAAGAACACTCTTTTTAGGTCAGCAGCTCCAGTGGAATGGAATAGCTACCGATAGTAAACGATCGAACAAAGATGAATTGATATAAATGTCTAACTC
Organism: Lingula anatina; assembly: GCF_051362555.1. NCBI lineage: Eukaryota > Metazoa > Brachiopoda > Lingulata > Lingulida > Lingulidae > Lingula > Lingula anatina. The sequence goes on along the minus strand of NC_141767.1, from coordinate 62,224,531 downwards.
ATTTGTTCTCAAATTTAATATTGAAATATTTCCATATATTTAGAACTGAAAACTTTTTCTGACTGGCCAACATATCCTCAGCTATATGCCAATGGAGAACTGTTAGGAGGCCTTGATATTGTCAAAGAATTGGTTGAGACGGGGGAATTAGAGAGTCAGCTTCCTAAGGCGGAGAAATTGGAAGACAGGTTAGATTGGTTACAATTGTTTTAAACATTTACAAATTATGCCAACAGTTATGTTGATTTTATTTGTGCCACTGCAGCTGACCCAAAGAAAAAATTGTAACTTAATGCTGACAATCAAGTTATTGCTGTCTGAGAGTCGGTGGACATGCTTTATTTTTCAGCTGTTGTATGATAGGGCTCAGTTAACTGTGCTCTAAGAAAACTGTTAGAGAAATAAAATTAGTGATTTGATTTCAAGATTTGCTAAAAAATACTTACATAGCGCCTACTATGTGTTATATAAAGGAAACAAAGCGTTAGATAAAATAATGGACTGGTTCCTTTCACTATGAAAAAAAAAAACACAAGGTCTTGCTTTTTCTGTAATGGCTACCTCATGCCCCTTCCAGGTTAAAAAAATTAATAAATAAAGACAAAATAATGCTGTTCATGAAAGGGAACAGGGAGCAGCCAAGATGTGGTTTCAGCAAGCAGATGATTGCTGTACTGCAGGATGCAGGGTAAGTATTGGATTGAAGTCTGCAGTCTCATATTGGCGTCTCTTTAAAAAAACTTATAAAAACTGTTCTTATTTTACAAATAATTTTAGTTTACAAGTGTAAGGAACTTTTATTGAAAGCTACATTTAATTTCAGCTTAACTTGTGCATAAAATGCTGCAGTCAGTGACTGATCTGGAATCGTGGTCATCAGATTAATTGAAAGATTTGCTTTATTGTGTCAGATGAAACATTTCAATCATCTGAAATTACAATTTTAAGTCACTGGGATTTATATTCTCAAAGAATATAAGCCAGAGTTTGTCCAAACCAGTATCTTACATTTAATGTGTGCATTTTTAAAAGTTCCATCATAAGTTAACGTTAATATTATGATGTATGCCTGTGGTAATTTTTCCACTGAATTCCTGTTAACGTTGCTTATTGTCCAAAAAGGAAATATTAAAAAAGTACTTTGTTTGATACATTGGTAGACTGAAAGTTACATTCTCCAGCTTCATTGTGTGTCTGAAATGAAACTGATTACTCTTAGATTGAATTTTATAAAATTCGGACAAATACCAGACAAATAAAGCAAAAAAAAAAAAAGTTTGACCTTAGCTGTGTAAATATTTACTTTGGAGTTTGAAAGACACTTCAGATAGTTTAAGCTAGAACTTCAGGTTCATACTGTGTCCCTTTTCAGCTGAGAGATATTTAGATAAAAAAGAGTAATATGTTTTAATCTCTTAAAAAAACCTCCAATTAGTGTCTTTGATTGTGGAAGAAACCTGTGTTCCTCTAATACTTGACATGCCTGGTAAAAGTTTTATGTGTAAATAAATGAGAGTTGTTTATGTCAATGAACTTTGGGAATGAGCCAGGTATTATACAAACTTACAGAGGGGCCTCCTCTATGAGCCAGTAGTTTGTAAATCTGCTGTTTAAGAAAAAGCAGTGCTTTTTCTTCATTTATTATACACAGTTGTATCTGTTCAGGATCAACTGCACTTATAATGCATAAATAACGTGGACATGAATTGACTTGGTCTTTATAAGATTTTTTTCATTTTACCATAAGTAATTAACTTCGTTTAAACTTGGACCAGTGAATATTAACTGGCTTATTTATGAATTTTTAATTATTTTCAGAATTTGGAGAATATTTTAAAATTGAATGAGATATGTTAATCTTTTGTTTTATGTACAGGGTAAAATACAGTACATTTGACATCTTGGAGGATGAAGCAGTAAGACAAGGACTGAAGAAGTACTCAGAATGGCCAACTTACCCACAACTTTATGTCAATGGAGAACTTATTGGGGGTTTGGATATTGTAAAGGTAAAACCTTTTCAGCTAAAAGATATTTAGTAGCCGTTCCATACCTCTTCATAGTCATCAGATGTTAGTGATATAGAAAAAGACCTCATTCATTATATTGTAGACTTGTTTGGAATAAAAACAAAACAATGGTTAATGTTGAGTTTTTTTATTTGGTAGCTTTTAATGGTGAATTATAAATAAAGTTCAATGTACATTGTTAAGTTGTAGATGAAATGAAAATTCATTATGCTGCAGAGCAATATATATTATATAGTAGTATAATTATAATTGTGGATTATTCTTACTCGCTTGGTAGCATATGCTACAATGAGTATGATTCTGTTTTTGTATATTTCTATTTTTAACAGAAATGTTGCACAGTTTGAATTTTGTGTGTTAAAAGGGACCAATTTGTTGCGTAAGGCCTATGAACAGTTACTTGCATTTACTTAGGATCAAGCACAGACCTGGAGAAGAAAATAGGAAGATATAAGACTATAAAAATTCCACAAGCTGTTCTTTTAATTACACACAAAGCACTTTTTCATAATTGGCCTAAAGACGTAATGTGACTGTTACAGTATTTATTTTGATTTAATCTTTGTCTTTTAATAGGAACTAAAAGAATCTGGGGAACTAGAGAGCACTCTGCAAGGTTGATGCATGGAAGTCACAGAATACCTGAGATGGAGAAAAAGCATTAAAGACAGATGTTACATCAAGAGCATGGGCTTAACCTATACTAGACCTCACCTGGTTAAAACTCAGTATGTGGTTGAAACTTGGTTTAGATTAAGTCAGTTTTAGGAAAGTCATGGTTTTAACATGCATTGACCCACTGAGACATGTATGTCATTAAATATATCTTGGGCCATTATTTAAATGGTGGTCCATTCTTAACGTGACAATTGTCATGTAATTTAAAGTCAAAGGACGTATTTCTGCTTTGGAATTATGAATGGAGTGGGGAAAACACTTTGTATTTGATTATATGTTTTTGTATTTTCATTTTATAAGTTGAAAAACAAAATTACTACAGCAGTGCATTGCTTCACTAACACACCGCTACGGTCATTGCCGTAACTTTGTATTTTCCTTATACTTAAACGGAGTAATGGTGCTGATAATCTTGGAATAAAATTTTATTCTGAATAACGATTTCTAATTCTGGGTGTTGATGATCATTATGCATCTACTAATTGACAAGATCACACAACTAGTGGTCACTGAGGCGTTATTACTGAGGGATGGAGGGGTAACATCTTGTCAGCGTCGCTAAGCTCTTCATACAAAATTTTCAATCTAGGGACCGCTAACTTCGAAGAAAGTCCTATGAATTAGTTTGAGAAAGTTAAGTTTGGTCGCTTTGATGGATATTTTATACAACTTACACCGACAGCTGCTGGGTAGCACCGATAACTAACGATTTTATTGTATATTTGTTTCGTATAATCATGCTTGCAATGTGTCTCCGTGATCACTGTATCTTCAAAATGGTATCAAGGATGCCAACTGGCACCCATTGTCCTCATTCAATTGAGACGCTGGTGTAACGCAGCCCCAAATGATGCGTAGGCCTGGCAATTTCCCGCGATTTGGAGCGAAATACTAACTAGCTAAAGCAAACCCTTTTGAGATTGATTCACGTCATTGGCAATCCTTGTGTAATGGCTTTCTGATGAACAGGAAGAAGTCGGCGGTGAATTCGCCTTTGAAAGAAATTACCCAAGATTTGTAAGTCTGTTCCTGCTTAATGCTGATTGACATTTAGAATCGATTGTTTCAAGCCTAGGAAGTAGTATCGAAACTGAATCGTCGTTTAAGTTTTTAGGTATAGCGTCCGATTATGTCGTTTGTATACAATCACTTTGTATGAAAATCGACAGAACCACAAACGGCAGGTAACGCATTTAATGAAAAATGACTTAACTTCTAGTTACAGGCTGGAGGAAGGAGAGAGGCAAACTGCAATATATTGTTATTGCTGTGTTGGCAATTTATGGAAGTGTCTTAGTCAAATTATATCCGTCATTCTCTTTAAAATAGCATATTGCTTTGTAATTTAATTAACAACTGTTCAAAAGGGAAGAGTATACTGATAAGTTATCTTACAGTCGGGATTGCGCCAGTAAAATGTGTCATTTCAAAACAAGAGAAGGTATATTCGTTTTAAATGACTGTCAATTATCCAGTAAGGTCTTTTCTGGTTTTAGTCGCAAGTAGGAAGCTATTTCCTTTTTTTGTGTTCCTACATTAAATGCCAGCCATCAGTCAATCATTGTGATCAAAGTCGAGTGTTTAAGAGAGAATTAAAAAGATAAAACGACGGGCTACTGGGTGTTTCCTTAACGTTAAACGACGATTTTGATGAAAGGTGCAGACGACTCAACTGACTGAAGTGAAATGGACGATATGCCGTCACGCAGTAACAACATTATAAGTAAACACGCTTGCTACGATGTTGTCTTATGTTCAAGTTCAGTCTCGGGGTTGTATTGTGGCACCGAGAGGCTCTGTTCTGGTCTTACACCTGTGACTGGCATCATGGGGCCAAGGGTAACTTTGGATGGTTATCTTTGATAATCCCGATAGAATCTTAATCTCAAATTCCACTCGTTGTAGAACGACGTCACATTTGGACTCGCACAATACCGATAAAATTATACCAATCCTCAATCCTTATCTTACCGACTATACCGGTATAGCCTGTTTGTGTATATGTACATAAATGCGACTTAGAAAAAAACAAACAAAAAAATTGTCACATTGGAGATTTTTATTTGTTAAATTATAGGGTAATATTTTGCCACAACCTTCCTTTTAGCCCTATTTAGTACGTGAGCACCAACAGCGTGGCCCACCTACCTACCTGCCGGCTGCATATCGTACATTTCACTTATTTCCCCAATATTATGCTGATTGCATAAGCACTAAAAGCCGATTATACTGCCACTTGGGAACTGACACTAACACAAAACCAATTTTTACGCTCGACTACCAGCCTAAATGTAAATCGATTTCGTTTTTTTTTTTTGCGCTCTTTAAACGCAGCCCCCCCCCGCCCCCCCCCCCCCCCCCCCCCCCCCCCCACACACACACACACACCAACTGAAAACACGGGTCATACTTTCAGCTTTTCCCCTCAATTGACGCCTTTTCCTACACTTAAATCTACACTATGACTGAAGCATACTAGATTTACTAGGGAATCTTGCAAGGTGCCAGACTACTAAAGTGAATGATGTATGGTCTCTCTGTGTGGCTTTTACTTACCACTCATTTCTGTGTATCGCCACACGTTTTATTCCCCTTTTACCTTTAGCGGTGGGTGCAATGTTTGACTCAGAAGCTCGGCACATCTTGATCCGCATGTAGGAATAGGACAAATGGGACAAGAAAGTGACAGCAGTCATCTTGTTCAAGATTCATAAGTTGTATCGATACCAAAAGGAACGTTTTTTTTTATGTAAATGCTCAATTGTGTCAGTACCACGTAGCTTTTTGAAGTCGAGTATTTCCCTTCTGCCTTTTTATAATTAAAATAGCCTGTCATTCCATTTTTATTATACCGGTACATGTCAGGAGGAATCTAGTAGTAACCCAGGAACGGGTATATATATGCAGTTATCTCAATTTTTGTCAGTTTGTCAATTTCTTCTTATTACGTTATTAGAATGAAAATTACTCGGTGAAAGATCATCACAGATTTTAGTTTTTTTTCTTCTCTTTTCAAGGATGTGATGTAGCCCAATGAAACCCCATTTAATATATCTGAATTAACTGCCCAGTTTGAGCATGTCCTTTACCTTTTTTAAACCACGGTGTACGTCTTTCATTCTTTTTCCTTTGATAACGAGATTACTTGAAAGGTGTAAGATAAGAGTGATATCTTGATCCCATTGTCTTTCAGTGATAAGCCACTATGTCAAATTAAACCAATGTAATTCAGTTTCATGACATTTTATCAGTGTATCAGCTTTGGCAGAAAGAATAAGCGGGGAAAAGGAAGTCCCAGCCAAACAAAGAACTCGTCATGATTCTACAACATCGTAATTACTGCATGTCGTCATTTAAAAGATCGTAAATGTTTCTGCAGTGACAAGTGGCAAGTTTGGATGAAGATTTACGTGAATTCCCTTGTGTTGTAAAATCTGTCAATAAAGCATTGAGTGTTTGAAATAGCACCGCTAGATGGATAAATAAATAAATACTGCAAATAAATGATTAAATGAATAAATAAATGAAATTGCTAGAGCAAGGACTTGCAAACTATATAAGCATCTATGGGGCCCAGTTTTTCGCAAAATTGGCATGGTGCTGTTTTTTGCATGTTTGTGGTCTACTAAATTATGCGTGCCCAGGCTCCTATGGCCGGGCTGCTCTCTCGTACCACGCGGGTCGCTCTAAATCTGGTACAAAATTGCTGAAAACTCTCTTCTTCGCTTTTGTAACAGGCTATACTTGAGACCCTTGTGATATTAGAAGATACATATCAAGTCCATTAAAATTATTTTTCTATTGTGTAATGTGAAAATGCGACTCATTACACGCATTCCTTTGGTCCAGCAGCACAGTATGTGCAATATTCCAAACTACCAATGATTAAATAAAAATGAATCTGTAAATGTATTCTATTCATCAGAAAAAAAACTGTAATCAAGTTTTAAAGGATGCTCTCAGTTGTAAAAGGATTGTGTTACTTCTTTCACGGTTTCGTTTCAAATCAGTCTCAGTTTAATTGTGTTAAAGGTCTGTATTAAACGTGTCTTAATTGGATTCAATATCTCTTTGGTATTTTCTTATGTGCTTCATCTCATGTATAGTATATATGAGACTAGTTTGTATTCTGATAGCTGGTTTGTCCATGCTGTCTCAGCCAGAGAAATAAACGTGTCGATAGTAGTTGATCTCCGGAAAACGTACCAAAACTGTTGTGTTACATTTGTTGCATGATGAATGTGTTGCCCGTGGAAGTTGCTTATGGATCACTCTGATATCAAAGTACTGTAAACAGTTTACAATAGTATTCATTGATTGTCTTAAATTACATAAAAATGACAGGTGCAATCAATTTTATTGTGTCTAACACTTCATGCACTCTCTCTTCGCACACGTCTATCTTGAATGAGAGATCGAAATTCTAAAATACTCTATAAAATTTTGCAAATTGTAATCTGATTTTCATGAAAATCACATCAGTTCATCTTGAGACTATTATCAATCTACAAAAATGTTGAAACAAAAATATCTAAAATCGTGGCCTCTATCCCCAGGACGAAAAAATGTTGACCGCAAACTCACCAATGCCAAACGCACAAACCAGCAGACCAATATAATTGCGATTTTTGGCAAGTAACAAAAACGTTGTTCTTGCGTCACAGCCAATTTTGGATATTGTAGAATAACAAAAAAGTTGCCAGGACACAAAATACCTGTGGTGCATAGTATGCAAAAAATAAATAAAGCTCAAGCCTTATAAACATAATTACTGTTTGTTCCGAGCCCCAGATATGTGATTGTGATCTAACTTAACCCATGTTTTCATGATGCTATCGTAAATATACCTGTTACGAGCACCTCAATATAACCTGCGCACTACAAGGCCCCTCACCTCGTTTACCACAATCCGTATGTGTTATGTTGTCGCCTCTGCTTTGCCATTTTTTTTTTTGGGGGGGGGGGGGAATTCTTTTTGCGGCAAATGTCCAGGAAATCGTTTTCGTGTCTTTTCTCTGTTAACTTCATCGTTCTTCACAAGTCGATGTCGTATGATCTTATTTCACTATAAATTGCAAAAGCAAGGATGATTTTGGTAATTGCATGTATTTGGTTAAACCAATCAAAATATCAACACCGCTGGCTAATAACTTTTTTCTGCATTCTTGCCTCAATTTATCTGTCTGTGATTTGCGCATTGGGAGTACCCAATGCGACTGCTACTCCTATTAGGCCATAATGTAATTGCTTAAAACCAAGTTTCATCTAATTTGCTTCAGATAACCAAGTAATATATTCGATACTTTTCTTACAGGTTTACACTGCCTCTTCTGATCAGTTATTTAAGAAAAGAAAAATTCAAGCGTGAATGATTGCTCCATTTTGAATTGGTTGTCACCTTTTCCCAATAATTAGTTGTTTAGAAAGAAAAAGTTGTCTGTTTGTATACTGTTTCAATAATATTAGGGTTTATATAATGCCAAATCAGCCTCAATTATTATTATTTCTAACAATACTTGGTAATTATTTACAAAATTACATATATATATATATATATATATATATATATATATATATATATATATATATATATATATATATATACACATGTGTGTGTGTGTGTCTTTATAACAGTGAAACAAAATATTTCAGAAACATTTACTTGCGGGGATACAGTTACAGTGTATACTAGTATTTTTACAGTTTTACTGAGAATTTCTTGCATTACATATGTCAGCATTTTGGTAATGTGGTTGTGGTTGCACTTTGTATTGACGTAAATACAGTAGAAATACATACTCAACTGTGCTGATTCGTGCTAACCCTTCAAATAATTTACTTCCATCATGCATATGTTTTGCTACTGTTGATACATGATATTTCAGCTATAAACTAGCGAGCAATTCATGAACGAACTGTTTTTTTACGAAAGCCAAAAAAGTATTGTACTTACATGTACAAACGACAGCTAAGCAACTTTTTCAACATCAATATGTGTTTGTTCCGGTACGCAAATAGCTTTTGTTTTTGTTGTGAAATAGCTTTGCTTTATAAATCCCAACCTCATTTATATCCTGTAGTAGCCGTAGCTTTGAAAACAATCAATTCCAGAAGGACGGGCGAGAACCCTATGTTATTTGTTTGACAATATTCGTGCACAAAAGACAAACTACCGTATCACACAATCAATCAACGGAGATGACGCACGGACAGAAATGTTAGAAATGTCATGGAAATTGATACAACAAACCTATGAGATAATCACAGCCTATGGGAAGAACGTAAAAATGCCTAATGGATTTATTGAATAGCAGGCAATGACAATATATGAAGTCTGTAGCTGCCAACTGTGTTACCTTTATTTCATATCAAATAAGAGCGATAGCAAACCTAAAAGGACAGTTCTTAAATAGCAAAATTGAAAGCAATAGATATCACATAAACAACAAATAACTTGATTTTTCACGACTTCCTTGATTTCCAGTTTGAACGTTGCTTTGGTATCAAGAGCAGTTTTTTTAAACATCTAGCCGTTTGTTTGGAAAATCGATTGTCCACTGTGTTGCATGAAATGGCGTTTACAGGTGGTTAACGCAAAGAAAGCTTGTCGATAGTCCTTCGAAAAAAACGCATAAATGCAAGGATTGATGGCACTGTTACAGTACCCGATCCAAAAGAAAATTGTAAAGAGTGACTCGGGCACACACAGAACACAGAACGCTCCGATCAGATACACTACAAAGAAAGGCAACCAGCAAAGTACAAACGCGCCAACAATTATAGCCACCGTTTTAGCTGCCTTTGTCTCACGCTGGGCTCGCTTTATGGCCTTTTTCAAATTTTGCCTTCTGATGGCACGCATAGAGTATCTGTTGGCCAAATTGGCGCTAGAGTTATTTTGCTGAATTCTCCGTCTGGTTGGAGATGCCGTAGCAGTGAGGGCCCGTGTGATAGCATTTTTTTCTGTCTTTATTTTCTGAAGCACAAAGTAAGGTTTCAAAACTAAGCCCACGTCGCTGTACACGTCAATGTCTTCACTGTTATGATGACTACTCGTAGTGGTCGTTTCTGAGTTTTCACCGTCGACGTTAAGTTTACAATTACTAACCACACACTTGGTGACTGCCACTTCCGTTCCGTTCACACTGTGCACATGAGCGAGAGACTCGTAACTTTGCACGCTACCTAACTCGGGAATTTCGGTTACGTTCTCTATTGAATCTTCATCTGATACTTCACTGCTCCTCGATAATTGGTTGATCGGTGGCGGCTTCTCCAACGAATATTTGCAAGACGACAACGAGCTGTCGCGCCCTCTATGAATTCTTAGTGTCACAACATCATCCGACTTTTCGTTGCCAATAGCAGACGATCGCGTAATTTTCTCACCTTGGCGAATTGCGAGATTCGTCTTTGACGCGGCCCTGTAGATTCTCCAATAGAAAAATAATAAAAATACAAGCGGGATGTAGAAGGAACCGAGAGCGGAAAATATACGATACCCAGGTTCAGCGACAAGATTGCATGAATGCATACTTTCTCCATTAGACATCATGCCATTGCTTGAATTCAGTTTGTGAGGTGTCACATTCTTGTATATTTGCCCAACGTCTTCTAGCTTATTTAACCTATTTGTATGCAGCTGGTAATTATCTTTTGTGAATTGAACTGTGCTTGTTTCCATAGTCATTTTGAAGACTGTCAGATTTGCGTCACGTTGCGTCACCTTTTTCGGGCTCAGTGTCACCTCTGTTATAGGCTGTCCAAAATGTCTATCCGTCCACCCTAATAGGGGCGGAAAACAGACCAAGAACGCAAGTAGCCAAGCACCTGCTATGAGGAAACGTGCCATTCTTTTTGTCATGCGGCTCATGTATTTGATGGGGCGCGTTATGGCAAGGTATCTGTCAAAGCTGATGACACACAAGTTCAGTATCGAAGCCGTGGACAACCAGACGTCAACTGCCAGCCACATGTCGCAGATCAAAGGCCCGAAGACCCAGTGTTTTGAGACTTCATTTGTTATTGATAAAGGCAATACAAAAATCCCCAAAAGCAGGTCCGCTACGGCTAAACTTGCAATGAAAGAGTTTGTAATCCGCCGCCGAAGTCTGCGAAATTTCACCGTCGCAACGATGACTAGTATATTTCCCAGCACGACCATGAATTCCAAGATAACCAACGTGGTTGTTAGCAATATAAACTGCCATGAGCACATGTTGGCGTGGCCGCTGGGTCCTTGACAGTGTGGCGGAATTAAATCCTCACCTGCACCTCTCGCTGGTGTCACATTTGAAACCCACGTTAAAGTTGTATAAGCTGTAGTATCATTCGCCATCTTGACAACGTGTTTGATTTGTAGTTAATTCACAGTATCACACCAGTCCTGTAACTTAACCACGTATTTTGAAAATTGGCAAGTAAGCAGTTACTATCGGCTTCAGTGGAAAAGTACACTACAGTACCACACAGAAATAAAAATGTTCAAGTCCAAAACATTTAAAAGGCAGATTCAAAATCTCAATGCATTCTTTATCAATTCATCACGTCCGACTGGCACACCGTCAAAGAGTTGAGCAGCCCACAGCAATCTCCAAGCTATTAGGTAAACAGCATTGGAATACTTCTGTTTTCCGTGAATGAGAACTGGGGCAGGAAGTAATCACTGATGGCTGGTATCTCTATGACCGCTGAGAATTCTCTTATAAAAAATATCCACCTTACTAGTTATTTCGCCGATGGTCTGAGTGGGTGATGATGCGTTTTTCACACGGTTCACACTCTCCTCACTGGGAGCCTGTTATCGGTTATTCTGTAATAACATTTTCCGGTTGCATCTGCAAAGAGAAGCAAAGTCGATCTAAAAAACAAAGCCTGGGCAACCCAATTATCCGTTGGAGATTGTTACGAAATTTAGATCATTGGAAAAAGCTACATCGAACTATCCAACAAATTCAAAGTTAAACCCGTACGGGATTGTCATAACTGCCCAACCTTCATCGACTTGGGCCGTATTCACAACCAGTTAATCCGCCGACTAACTAGTCCACGGATCAAATATGGCGCTACCCAATTGAAAGCGTGCCCAGACTTAATTGCTATGCCCCTGCTATGACGGAGAGCGTGGGAGGCGTTAATCCATAGTTAGCCCGCCAATCAACTGGTTGTGAAGGCAGCCCAAGTTACTTAATTGTACTCTTAGCGAGCTACAAGGCTATCTAGAAAACAATATCTTTTGGTCATTTGTCGCTGATCCTTGGGCTAAATTCGTTCTAAATCCAATTTTTCTATAGCACTCTGTTTTCTCCAAATTATAATTCTTTGCCATTCATTTCCCGCCATCTCGAAATGCTGTCGTTAAAACACGGTGAAATTGTTGTCTGCGTTCTGCAGCTGAGAATTCTTAACCGCACTGCAATTTTGAGTCATCCCATCTGCTTAAAAAAAAACCCGAAAGAATACGCGCAATGTAAACTTCTCCTTTGGAATGAGAAATCTACGGCACGGACTGATAGGTATCACGACACTTCAACAAACGGTGACAGCAATTGATGAAGATCCACTTCTATATAATTGATAGCAAAATAGATAAAAAGACAGCCCATGATGAATGCGCAATTTTGTGGTATAATCTGGTCATCAAGGGCCATTGACCTATCACCTGCTGGCAGGAGAGGATATATAAAACATTACTTTTGAGCGCTAAAAGATGCTTTGGTCATACACTGTATAAGGAGGCCATTAGGACCTACTTAGAAGATGTGAGTGTCCAAATAGCGGAATCATCATTTTGGATTTCTTTCTGATCCAGGGTTGCCTTTCGACAATAATGTCGTTTGTCCCTTATTTCATGTGCCAGCTGCTGTCGTGTCTTTTTAAAGAGTTTTCACGCTTTTCTAAGTCCCAAGACAATTTGTTCTTGATTTGTGATATACGGTATAACATAAAATCTACGCAAATCATTTATCTGTTATTTTGACACACAGGATCTGATCTGTATTTTGGGGGGATTCGCCATCTCAATCAGTCAACTAAAGGTAGAAATACTGTTATTAAAATTGTTACCCACTTGGGGATGACAAAATTTTCAGTCTCAATTATATTTGACCAAATTGTCTACATTTTCCTATCTCTTCTTGGAAAAAATCTCATCAAGATAATTTCATTCATGTCACAATCGATGTGAGGAAATTTGCAATTTGCAGTCCCTCAAGGCTCTTTTACGCCTGCTTTGAGTTTCAGTGAACAAAATACCTTTACGCAATCTTTGATGAGATAAGTCAACAGAAAAAATGTTAAAAGTACGTAAAATAACACTCACACTGTATATCAAAGCGAAACCCAGGTGTAGAAGTACAACTGAAGTAAAAGAAAACACTCGATTGGTCTAATGGGAAATGCACTTCGTCACGTTACTACTCTATCACACTGTCTGAAGTACTTTCCCGGAATAATTTCCCAGATTCTGTATTAGTTTCTTCATGCAAATCGCCACTGGAGACCAAAAGAAAGCCTTTGTGCTATTTGTTTGAAACGCTGATCGGGGGCATCAGGTGCAAAACTCATAAAGTCGCGTTCACACACACAGCCATCTCACAACTATCTCCTAATGAAAGAGATTGCAGTCTATTTCAAACCGTTTGCTACAAGAGGTTGCCATTGCTCTGCTGTTTTCTTTAGTTGACAAACGTTTGGCTGGACCCACGTTGCCGCTCGATCCAATCTGCTTTGCGCAAACTTCTAATCATATATTCATAAAGAGAGGAAGACCAGCCCAGTACCTTACAATTTTAAAGGGAAAGGAGGTCTTTTTCCAAAAAAGTGGACCTTTTGAAAAAAATTCCCCTTTGATGACACAACTTTTGCAATAGCATAGCCCTACACTTGGATTCAAAGTGTACATTTTTTGTAGCCAAAGGACCGGTCCTTTTGACCCCCTCCCCCCAAACCGTTCTTGCCGTCGGGCCTGATAGAATTTATATTCCTTACTGACCACCGGGTCAGTTCATTGACCTCAGGACTTTCCTAACAGTAGTTATGTTCTCGGGGGAACAGGCTATACAGGAACATTATAACAACATCCCCATTCAATTTTCTTATATATTACAAATAAACCCTGGGGAGGTGCGTATTTCTGAGACACTAGTTTACTTTGAGCTTTTTTTTTACCACAGCGCCCTGTTAATGCAAAAGGCAATTGAGAGAAGAAGAAAAATTCTGACTTTTGCTGTAGGAAATATTTTGAATATCCAGGAGAACCCAAGCAACATGTCCAGTACATAAAAATAAATGTAAATTGCAAATGTTAATTACAAGCCTGTCAAAATGATGTTTGAATACTGCTTTTGCCTTTTCAGAATAAAAAGAAGCGTGTCTGAAACCTTTCTATGACTCAGGAAAAGTCACAGTGAATACCCATCATCCTCGAAAACGGCGCATAGCAATTTAGGAAGGCTTCATGCCTTGTGTTGATATCCGTGAATGGAATTTCCCATTATCAGATTGCACATATTAATAAATTTCCATGTTAAAACAAATAATGTTCGACCGTTTCAATTTGCAAAGCGGTTCTGGCATGTGCGCAATTTTCAATATTATTTCCACAATTTCACAACGTGTAGATGAGTGTCAGTGATCACCGATATCCAACCGTCTAACATGTGTTTGCGATTTGTAATGCAGTTCTTATATACGTCGTCATTGAGATGAAGTCACGACCGGCAAACTGCATTCAAGCCGTCAGGTGTGTTTTTATCAGTTTATAGGTAAAAACTCCCAGTCCAGTACTTGTGAGGATTGATAGGTTGCTAAGCTGATATCTTTTACACAGTGAAGCTGAAAAGCACACTGCCTCAAATACTTCACTATTGCAGGGTTGTATACGGATGTTAACTACTTACATCTTTGCAAAGACATTTAATAACCTTATTACTGAGGACTTACTGGTTTCTTAGAGGGCCAGTTTTTAAACACACTACCGTTCTTCCAATAAACGAGAAGAATCATGATCATCCCCAGGTTTTTATTACCGACGGAAGCAATTGTACCGCACAGGCATTTAAATCAACTACGTCCATTTATGTTTCTTCATAAGAGAATCGCCCAGCGGACACGAGGACCTTAGCTTTGAGGTCGTTTAATCTAAAAAAATGGAGTCCGTGAGGCTTAGTCCTTTTCAATCAGAAGAAAATAATATTTTCTCATCCCTGCAGTCGTAAATGTCTATGAGCTGGTAGTGTGCGTTTACCAAATTGAAAAAAAATTATAACAAATAAGTCTCCCGCATAGCTATGAAATAAATAGGCTTCTTTACGACGGCATTTTCTCAATTTGCATTTGCGTGTGGGGTTCTGCCATATTATATCTATACAGACACAGCGTTACATTAATAACGTTCTTTTTTTGGGATCGTTTTTATTACCAACCACACGAAGGTCAAAGAAGCTAATACGAACATGTTTCCAGATAGACAGAGATGACTGCTGTTATTATATCTGCTTCTCTCAAAAGAATTCTATGTTTGTGATTACGAGCGTGCGCAATTCCGGTGCTCGATTCCATTGCAAAGTTGAAAACTGAGCTTCTTCCTGAGCGAACGTTCCA
This sequence comes from Lingula anatina, assembly GCF_051362555.1. Classification (NCBI taxonomy): domain Eukaryota; kingdom Metazoa; phylum Brachiopoda; class Lingulata; order Lingulida; family Lingulidae; genus Lingula; species Lingula anatina. Next base: position 62,209,220 of record NC_141767.1, on the reverse strand, counting down.
TCAACAAGTGCAGACTTACTGCACCTGTGCACACGGCACGATCGAACAATACTGTGGATCGGAGATAATAATATATCAGTAGCTAAAGGCTCTGTCACACTCTAGCGTATTAAGTCTTGTACGAGTGTCTTATGTGAAATCGATTATACGTGCATCTTTGGGCGAGCGAAATCACCCTTTTCCTTTGTAGCGCATTTGCATCGTACGACTTGCGTCTGCATTGCGTGTGCATAACGTATACGAGCGTATCTTAACGTATGTCATCGCAAGTGTGGCGTATATCAACGTATGAGTACTGCGAACGGGCGCACGAGTACCGTATATGAGCGTACGAGCACCGTATATGTGTGTACGAGCAACGTATGTGAGCCTTACAATAACGGATTTGTATCGTTCTACGGTTCATAACTTTGAACATTGAAAAGATCATATTGGTGTTAAGAAACAGGTACTTCCAGTATCTCTGTCTGGAACCGCTGTGATGAGGCTGTGGACAGAGACCTCTGTTTATACCACATATTACAAAACGCAAGGGATACATGTACATTTTCCATACGCCAAACATGCATCAGATATACATTAAATCAGTTCGGCATACGCTGATATACGCAAGGGATACGTTAATATACGCCAGACATACATTAACATACGTTTATCAATCGTTAGAGATATGTAACTCGTTCGTCAGCATTACGTCACATACGCTGGCTTTACCGACTACCGTATGAACCGCGTACTGCAATGTACCTTAAGCCTCACTCTTGCGTATGGGTTACTTATGACTCTCAAGCTCATATACACTGAAAAATCTGAACATGTTCAATTTCTTTATCCCCCCACCCCCACTTATGCAAATGTAAACCAGGTTTGTTTGCGTGCTCGAAACGTGTACGACACAAATGTAACGTGCAGCTTACGTTAGTGTGCGTAAAAGTGATTTTTCTTAAATACGTAAAAAAGTGCTATAGGCTTAAGTGTGATAGCTCTTTGGGTGTTTTTGTGATATGATATTATGATATTTGCCATGATTGTAGTTTAGTTTAATACATCGTACATATCAATTAAAATGTTGTTGTTATCTGGTGTTCGAGTCTGATTTCTAGGCGCGATAAAAGCGCAATTTCGTGACAGACGTGCAATATTTCACTAGAATATGGTCTTAACAATCAGCATTTCAGAGAGTGGGGATGGTTGATTTTGGAAATCAACCATCACGCGAAATCCTATAGGCTGTCCAGGAGCACTTCTCTTTTCTTGTCAAATCATCAGGCATCCTCATTTGCAAGTGCCAATGCATGAATGCTAAAACTTGTTACTGGGACAAATAAAACGCAAACATCAGATTGCATATTCAGGGGGAAATGAGTGACAAGAGAATTTAACGCAATTGATATGAAATACATGATGTATTATTTCCTTTTAAAAGGTATAGCACTCATTGAAATTGCCAGTTGCTCTATGCAGTTCCAAGGGCTGACCTATGACCCATAGAATTGCAAGCGGTGTGCTACCAAAAAGTTATATGAGAAAGAAAAGTTTAATTTTACTGCATAGCATATTTCTGAATAATGTAGCTGTATTTATTGTATCAAATAAAAGTCAGACTAAATAAAAGTTTTCACTGTACTTGCACTCGTTGGTATTTTGTAAACATTCGGACATCCATGCTTGTTGACTGTGTTCAAGCAAGGTGAGCACAGTGGTTCGTCCTCCGGCACATATCTTGTCAATTATGGGAAAGGTTTTGAAATTTCCATAAATAAAGTGCAATTTTGCTAGCTAAAGCTCATTGTGTGAATTAAAAGCAAGCTTAACACAAATTTTATGATCAGCGTTCTTATCATCATGATTCTGAAGAAAATTCCCGTGCGCATTGTGATATAACCGAGCACGGCGAAACGTGGCATTAAAAAGTTCAGGAATCCTCTAAGGTTGCCTTCTTTGTTCGTTTTTCGTTTTTATTTCATAATTTACCTATTACAAAGGGCTTCAAATCTGCACAAAACATCTGCATCCGACACTTAAGTCGTTATTACCACAGACATTTGTTGAGGTAGTCAGACATAAGAATGTATTTACTTAGACCCATTGTGTTGTAACACATCTGCAGTTGACCACAATGTACTCGCCATTAAAAAGAACACTTTCGTATAAAATAACACGATCTTGCTGGTTTTTGAAAGGAACCCGCATTTTTACCAAACAAAGCGAATGTGTAATGAATAGTAATACTCGTACATTATCACCGTTTTTGAAAGGGCGTAAAACCTTTTCATAATTTACGTCACATTTTCTCACATAATGATGCTGCTAATATCAATACTGATGGATTTTTCGTGCTTGCTGTTTATTCAGGACAGATGGAACAAATTATATTGTCTACTTCTTATTCCTATTTGATCACTTATGGATGGAAACAGCAGACAAATGCTTAGACATATCTTAAAAAGACACGGATAATAAACTCTGCATAAAAACAAAACAAATTTAGAACCACACAAACAAAGTAAAAGACCCATCAAGAAGGTAGCTGTAGACAGTTACACTATTAGAGCAGGACTACTCAAAAAAAAAAAAAAAAAAAAAAAAAACATTTTAGTCAGGGCGGTGAGTCACACATTTCCTCTGCTCTATAGTACAGTACCTTCCGATATGGAAATAAATAAACAATAATTAAAAAGTGATATAAGATAGTTGTACAAATATTACTCAGGACTCGCGCGTCACTGACGTGACTCAATGCTCATTTTTTTTTGTGTAATGACCCAACAAAGACATACACAAAAGGATACAAGTTACCGCCGTTACACAATAGGCAAACAGGCGAGTGCCTTGTCTATGTGCCAATAATAAATGCCATCACCATCACGCCAGTAGATACATTGTTAACACAGCACGCAAACTTCAAAGTAACGGAGACCAAGGAGCAGAAAAAAATAAAAACGGAAATATGTAGAAGCATTCAAGAATCGAAAATGTGAGAATGTGAGATATTGTACATGCAGGCCCACATGCAGAGATAGCATATGTGGCCAAAATCTCTAGACGACTTGCTCATTTTGCCTACTAGCCGCCAAAAAGAGATTTTGCAAAGATGCACATACTGTTCTGAACCCTCGAATGTCATTTACATCATTTGAATCATGTTTTACAAGAAATGAACACACCTGCTCTTAAAGAACAGCATGCCATCATATAAATCTAGTCAGAGATACTAAAAGTAACAAAATCAGGCTCATAAAGTGGGAGCATTGAGAGGTTGATTAAAAGAAGATGATACCTATTACTTCGGAGGATCCCTAGGATAAATCAGTCTTACCAATTTATGACCTTTTTAACAACAGTCGTATCTGCCAGGGTTTTGACTTCATCTCTTTCACAATAAATTAGAATCATTGACAATGAGCAGTGCTACGCTGTAATTAATCATGCGTTCTAAATCAGTGATAAAATATAATAAACTCAGACTTAAAGCAACTTGGATCTTGTTCTCGTAACGAAAATGAGCGTTATAATGATGTGCTCCATGTTATGTAAACCTGCAGGATGTCTAAGGCTTCTCCATTTCTTGTGCCATCAGAATCACCCGCGCCCACCCTGAGGTTTCAAATTACGATTTGAAAAGGAAGAAAAGCTGCAGTTGTTTCCTGTGGGCATGAGTTGTTTTGATGAATTGACAGGTTTTGTTTATGAGATATCAGTCAGTTACTCGGCATCGTTTTAAATGTTAGCTAATGAAGCCTTTAGGGATTCATATCTACAAATTTGGAATAATTCGAAAAGGCCTTATCAGTTCGCATTTCGATCTTTAAAGCAATCACCGTGGGCCACTTTCCTCGCTCGCAGATGGTATTCATACATGTATCTGATCATTTCATAGAACTATATTTCCACGCATTCTCTTCCCTCTTCTTTCAAGCTAATACGATCGTTTTTTATCTCGCTCGCCCTCCCTGTTGGATGATGATACTTGTTGTCTTGGACATGAACTTTTGGCGGCCAGTAAACAATATGTCTAGTACGGAAACGGGAAATCATTTTCGGAAATCAATTCTCTCTGAACATTCGTCGTGGTGATGAGGCCATATGCAATGGGTTTCCTATGATCGCAGTTTTCTTGGCTCTGTTTTTTTTTTTTTTTTTTTTTTTTTTTTTTTTTTTTTTTTTTTTTTTTTTTTGACAAGGACTTAAGTAAAAACTTGTAGAATCAACTCCTTGGCCCTGTTTGACGAAAAGTCTTAAATCTTAGGATTTTTTGAAAACTGGTGTATCTGTGACTTTCAAGAAAAATCTAACATGTTGCTTACATTGTTCATTATTTATTTATTCATTTATTTATTTAGCTTAAAGACTAAAATTTTCGGTCAACTGTGAGGCACGCTATAGCGTTAACTAAGAGGGCACACAACATTATTCCAATTAGGAAATACTCTCGATATATTTAAGTCATCAAAGAAGATTGGATGGTCATGACCTTTTAAGCTTTTATAGTGAACTTCATGTCAACACTCTTTGACCACTAGGGGGTCAGTTCTTCTTACCCCACAAAACATTTACGGTGACCGCATGATGATAGATAATCATCAACAAGGTCTAAAATTATTGTTCGAACCCCCCTCCCAACCAATCATGATAACAACGATCAAGAGATCTGTGACGACGTAGGCGTTGTCTTGTCACTAATTTCTGCTCATCTTCATGCCATTGGAATACAACTATCTTACAATTGTTTAACCATTCGTAAAACATTATGAGACCATTGCTGTTAAGTCGACTTTACATAGTCGGCTATCCGGTTAATCCATAGACATGCCTTTTTGTGAAACCGAAGATGTTCTCGTACGGTTTCTCCTAAGATACAAGTCCGTTTGCTTAACATGCAGGTATCATACTGTTGCTGAATGTGTCTACAGAAACACTGTATCTTACAATTTGCCAAGTTGCAATCCCCACGTGGTCACTTAAGAGGTGGGGAATTAAGTCAACTAAACACAGGTGCCTTGAAACAGATAAGTGTTTTTTATAGTTAATCATTTATCACTCACAACTTTGACTAAAGGTACTTAGAGCTGTATTAACAAGACTCATCCTTAATGGTCGAACCAATTAGTTTCCGCAGTATCAAGAGTGGTACATTATAGTATTCATGCGAAATGTGTGTGTGTGTGTGTGTGTGTGTGTGTGTGTGTGTGTGTGCGTGCGAGCGCGTGTGTGTGTGGATTCAACTTCCCTCCCGACTAAATCAAAAGAAGAAAACATATTGGAAAAGGTATTGGATCTTTTTAACCATAGTCATGCGCCTAATTCTCAGTAATATTCTGGATTTGTCAAATGATAAACATTTATTATTCCCAGACGCATCAATCTGCAATATCGTCTCATCGCGTTCACGTTCACCTTCTCGATGAAATAATTAGTTTCGCATTAATGGCAATCATTTTATTTAGGATGAGGAAATAGTTGCTTAATTTTCTATCAGTCACCCTTTTTTTCCGTATTTCTAGCAAATTGCTTTTTTTTTTCGGTTGCGTGGCAAGACGTTTTACTAATGAGTGGAAACCTTTTTACCAGGCATTCCTGCCAGTTTTTTTCTTTAATATTGTTGGCTCGTAGTTTTTTTCTATCTGTAACTTAATGCCTTTCGGGAAAGCTCCAGATTTTGTCATTTGATGATTTACTTTGCATACTTTTAATTCATCGCGGGCGGCGAAGAACTGCGGGTTATAGTAGTAACATGTATCATTCTCTTGTGTATAATTGCTTATGCTTATGCTTAAAGTTACTCATGCAGTTTATTTTCGTATAGTAACGTTTACTTTGATATTTTTTAGTGAGATTCCTAACTCATATTTTGCGTTTTAGAGGGCGCTTGTTCGTCTCTGGACCGTATAATTTATGACATGCTTCTCAAAAATTGCATATGTCTCAAAGATAATTTTTTGAGGATCAGGAAAGGATAGTGTGTACCATTACTGGCAAAAATAGTCCTACTGCATGAGACTAAGGGTTCATTCCCATTGAAACTACCGATCTACGTAGATCGATCTAACTCTGTGGGGACTTTTGCTGAATGCAATCAGTTTTACAGATTGATACGCCTCCTGTTGTTTACAACGTACAAGTATAATCACCAGCTTTTCTGCATTCAACTCGACGCCAGGAGGAGGCATTTCAACTCATAGCACTCAGCGAGAGTCCCCGCGGAGTTAGATCTATCTACCTAGACTGATAGTTTCAATAGAAATGAGCCGTAAGAATCCCTTCAGGTATTAAGAAACCGCGAGGGATAAAACCTGATTCAATCCTAACAGATGATTGCGAAAACACATTAAATATCAAGCCCCTGACCTGCGGGGGAAATAGGAGTTCAGATATATTTCATTCAGAAGTTTACTTCCCAGTGGTATAAACATTAAACGAAAAACAAGGTACATCTTGATTGAGCTGTAAATGTCTAGGCATCAAAAAACCATTACATTTAGTGGTAACATTACTCAAAAACTAAACCCTGATTGATTCGCTTGGGTGAAGTCAGATCAATCCATCTACCGTGTGTGACCGCTGTCTTGGATTGGTTCGCAGTTTCTTTGAACAGTGGAATGTTTTAGTTTATTTCACCCGGTCTGAGATTGTATAACCTTAACTTCAAAGTTTGCTCTTCTGTTGAAAGATATCAATCGCTCTGCAAAATCTCAAACTCGACCCCCTACAAGTCACGGTCAAAGTTACATTTTCCATTGTAGCTTTGCCATTCCTAGAACAAAGGGCAGCAATACTTTGATTTTTTTATTTACATGGTACGTTGTTATTATGAATTGTCAATGGGGAGATTTCAACGTGATCAGAATTAATGTTTTATTCAATTTTTGAACTCATGCAGTCAATTTAAGCTGCATGCTGTAACCATCACCTTTATTTGGCAAAGCTGACTTAAATGTTAACCTGTAGCGACTGTATTTGGTGACATCGCCCTTGGCTCATAATTTAATTTTGTGTCCCACAGAGATGTCTCTCGTCTTGGCACAAGGGAAAAGATAATTAGACTAAAGAAAAAACTTTTCCTCCTTTAGACCTTTTGAATTAAACTATCTTTATGTCAACTATTGCGTTCATATGGACGCAAATCACTGTCATTCGGGATGCCTGCCACACGCAGATGGCGTGCCTGCTGGGAAATGAACCAAGGTACCTGCCCAATGCCAAATGTGTCGCGTAACAGTTTGGTGTAATATACATGTATTTACAATAGTGCACAAATTATATCGTGTGTGTGTGTGTGTGTGTGTGTTTGCCCTACGACTGCGTTCTTTAAGATCACGTAATAAAGTATTTATTTTCTTTAACAGTTTGTCCGACTCTTTCAATCTTCAGACATAAAAGTCAAATAAAAGACGCGTAAGTGAAACAGATGTGATACCACCTAAACGTTTGCAAAAAAAAAAAAAAAAAAAAAAAAAAAAAAAAAAAAAACGGACTGAGATGTACAGGAACTTTGTTGCCACCCTAAATAACAAGCCGCTTTGCGTGATGAGCTATGGCGGAAATGAGGAACTGATACACAAATAGTCCTCCTATTATATGACAAAAGTTATTATATCTTTCTTACAATATTAGTTTAAGCAATATGCTCTGTACACAATCTGATAGTTTTAGCATAAAACTACGTAGCTGAAGTGAAAAATATCCATTAAATAACGTGGACGAGGATTGGCTACTGCGAACCTAGTTGAATCAGCAGTAGGCCATAGGCCGTACACTCTGTTGGTATCAAAATAGTGATGCATTCTGATAGTGACTTTTAATAAGGCCTATGTCTCTAGTGTCCAAATATGTGTGTTAGCATTTTCAATCTGGTAGCTTTTTATGTGCTGTCACACCTTATATAACCCCGCCCTACCAGCAGCAAGTGCTTTATTTCAGATGTCAATGATACAAACACGAGATTACTGTACCTAACTCAAACGTTATTCACGCACCAGGATGCAAATTTCTTTTTATGCATATAACGAGCATTATGACACTGTTGGTCCTCTTTTGCCTGAATTAGTATGGCAAACTCAAGGCTCAAGGATTAAAAACGTGAAAGCAGTTTTCATTTCTCATTTTCAACACTCCTTTAAAATGCCCTTTTATTAGTGTTTTCTGTATTTTTGCTTCCTCTCTCAATTACTTCCCACGTATGATTTGCATATCCCATTTTCACTATCAAAATAATTTCCGGTGAAACGTTGACATCAAACTGCACATTTTGCAACGTCTCTTCATCTAATTGTCTTAAAACGATTCGCTGCACCGTGCTAAGAGCGACGCTTTAACACTTTAAAGTGTCATGATGCAGATAAGAAAAAAACTTCACACAATATCAACAGGGCCAGATTTGGGCCTCTTGGTGCCCTAAGCACTCCCAGCACCACGTTGTCCCCCACCAACACCCCCCACCCACCCCCATGCCGGAACAGATAGCATGCTGCAATCAAAACCCCATTTTTACAAGTATGTATATCCTTTCCATATATTCTTCTGTTTTTTTTTCTCTGTAGTCCAAAGGTTTTTTTTCCTCTGTAGTCCAAAGGTTTTTTTTTCTCAGATCTTATTAAACCCTTTTTTCCTTTTAAATATACTTCTTACTTTGACAGCTTGGTGCCCCCTCCCCCCAGCTGTGGTGTTCTAACCACTTGCTTAGTCCCTTTATAGTCTGCTGCTTATGCAGAAATCAGGCCCTGAACACCAGTAAGTACTGACAACGAGCCAATGTCAAGTAAATGCACATGCCTTTTCTTCAGTAAAGATGCCCGGCCCCTCCAACATGTTGCTTGGAATTTAATGCTTCTATAGCATGCAAAACGTTTTTTAAAACGACAGCTTAGTTTCTAGTATTAACGCAATGTGTTACATGCCAATTTAAGCACGTTTTCGTGTTAGCGCAGTGCAAAACGTCATGGCTGCCGGCAAACATCATTTGACATTCGAGCACTTGTTATGTACGGCATCAGAATAACTGTTCTCGTGACCCGTGGACCTGGTCATGACATCGAGATGTAATAGAGAGATGTGTACCTGAGAGAGTCTCAGAGTCAAATAAGCACCAGTACATCAAGGTGCACAAAGCTGTTTGAAAATAACAGGAAGTTTTGCAAAGTAGTGCCATACAAACGTTCTAAATCCCTCCGCATATGTGCCAAGGAGCCTGGTTTGATGTATGTGAATAAACATGGCTTTTTCTTGGCTTCAGTGTCTTTGCACACAACACAAACACCTTTACAATGCATGTTAATGTGCTGGAATGCCGTGACGAAAAGAGTTCATGAAGCAACTGCGCATAAAGCGAAGGCCCATTTCAAATAAAAAACAGTGTAGTTTGCCAAATGTGTACATGCTACAACCTAGCGAGTGTTACAAAGAGCAGGATGTTGCTAACACAAAAATCATTTTCTTTTTATCCGAGAAAAACCTTGTGCACGCTAACCTTCTTTGATATCAACTTAAAGACGACAGAGCAGTTAAATCAACCACCCATTTTGACAGTACAGGTATGTGAACCCGGTACGTACCACGTTTTCTTGATTATACATTTTTTCCAAAAGACCTTATAGCACATTCTAGAGCAACTTCAAAAACATCCTGCTATGTTTCCTTCTCAGATTTTCAAAGGACATACGACAAATATATGTGGCATGTACATGAACAAATGGACTAAATTAAAAAAGGAATGTTCTACACAGATCTAAAACGTTACATAAGTGTATAAAGTATGCCGAATGTTATATAAAGAATGAAAACCAGCTGACTGATGTAAATCACAAACCTTTTGTTCTGTTACAATTGCACACTAATCTGACTCTTCAGACTTCATGATGCTATCTTCTTCATAGTAACTCAGCTCAATAACGGTGATCTTTACAGCAACACAAAGTTATCGATAATCATTTGAACGCAATTCCGAACCGAATCTGATTTTAAAGCCACCACTCGTTGATAAGTGTCCCTACGCATTCTTCATTACTTTTAAATGTCAACTTATGGCATTTCTATAAATGTTAGCTCGATCTACCTTTTTTTGGAGGGCACCATTGAGGATTCACCGGCTAAGTGTGACGCTATGTAAAAACCGTGCATCAGGAACTATGGGTAACAACGACTAAAAATAATTACTAATCCATTTGTAAGAGACGGAAAGGAAAACGCTGAGAGCTGGGTGTCTCTGCATATACAATGTATTTGTGTACATTGCGAGGGTGAAGATTTTGTCTTTTATGGCATGCGTTTTGTCAGGAATCGATAATGAATCTTTTGTAATTCTGAACTTTTTTTGTAAATCATTTGGCTCCAGCATATATGGCCTGAAATACGTTTTGTTATTGTTGCCATGCTATCAGTTTTTTATCTCTTGTGTACTTCAATGATTTAAATGACATGAAAATATGAAAATATTTTTTTCATGTGAACAAAGAAACATTCAACTGCAATCCGTAAGAGATTTTTTCGCATGGCATGACATAAATGTGGTTTTCTCGACCCGTTTTGATATTTAAAAATAAGCATACATGGTTTGGCATCTCAGTCAAATAGCACTGACTTATTTAAATGAAGAAGATTAAACATGCAGGCAGCCTAACTTACCTGTATTGTGAGCAGCTACGGAGATTATGTTACCAAACATTTCACAATGCGTTCATATATCAGTGCAGATGGTCACATATATACTTCCGTGCCGTTTACATTAGTGTTATATCTGAAAGTAAAAAGGTATGGATAGTTAAAGAAAAGGTAGGATACAAATATCCTGTCCATGCAGAGAAGTTAAGTGCGCAATATGCGTAAGGCGTTTGCCTTTCTGGCACTTCTGTTTGAATCGCTGGATGATGAATGCCATTACAGACATTACAGTATTATACAAATTATTATGCTTTACGCTAGATGGGTAGACCTACTGACAAGTATCAGTAACTAATGTTGCACTTAGATTAAACTTTAATAAGAAGGTAATGATAAAAAGAATGTAATACATGACTATGCGTTTCCAGGGAACCTGTGTAAATAAAGAGTCCTCAATTGAAAGTAATAATATCCAGGACTTTACCACCAAATCGAAATTTCCTCGAAAAAAGCAATTTTTGTCCTGCTCACGAATCATTACTCGACCTACCCTTGCACTTGGAATGTTTTATTCAATTTCTAATTAAAAAATTCATTTCTAAATGACTGGCCATGTCTAGTTACTTAGACTTCTATTTCTTCCTGTACATTTCGGAAGGAAGTATCGACTCCAGATGCTTTTATTTGAGGGATTTTATTGTAGTCAAGCTCTGAATTGGGAAAGATAAGTAACTTTGCAGGATGCTTAAATTGAAAATATGGGACATTTAAATACCTTAGTATAGTATCCATTTAACCATAGAAGTCGGGACAGAGGCAGAGATAGTCTACTTTATATGTAGTATGCATAGAACGCTATACAAAAGCGAACTCGTTAGCATCCTTCCACGTTAACATGTAAAATGTTCGCAAAATGATACCATTTCGTTTTTTTTTCTTAAAAGCAACACTGATTAACATTCCTCATCATTTGCTGTTAATCTTGGCAGAAATGTAATGCAGAATCCCGTCGGCATTGCAAAAACGGGGAAAGCTGAATAGTGACCTCAGATAAACACAAATAAACTGTCAGACAGATTCTAATATCAAAGCAGTGGCATGTTTATAACAATGTACATGTATACCGATGATAGTACATGCCAATCTAAAATTTACGAAACTTCTAATTATTTGACAAATGCAGACACATTTGATCAGAAGTGACATATAAAAAAACATTTACTGAAACCAAATGATTTCAACAACTTGTCACCAGAAACGAAAAGACGTGAAATATGAAAGACGATCAGTCTTCAGTTGAAGCTAACTTCCACTAGCTGGATCAAATAGCAGGAAAGCAAAAGCTTCGCACGATATTTTGCACGAAGAGTTGATTACCTTAATTGAAAATAAATTGTATCTAAATTTAGCTGTTAATCAGCTTTCTAAATGTGTCCCAATCTTATTAAAGGACTTCAGATAGTCTAAGGACAAAAGATAAAATCGCGTCTTTATGCACACGTTTAAAATTAGACAAGACAAATAAATACTGAATACGCACCTGTAAGACCATAATTGAAAAAAGGTCAATAATTCACAAGTGCCTCTTTTTTCCTTTTTTCTTTATCTTTGACTTTTTGACCAATCCCTTATATTGCATTACTGACAGGCAGTGAACCCAGGCGTCACCCGTCAGTGCTTACAGCTATGGGGCGAAAAGCCAGAAATCAAATAGAAACTCCAAATTCGATGAAATCATTAAAAGACACATATCTATATCAAAGGTTATCTCTGAACCATTGATCTGATGGAAATCGCCTTTAAATCATCATTATACTCACTCACCGATACATGCTACATCCTCTCTCCGTGTGAGTTATGAGTTCAGACTGAACCAGTGCCTGTAACGTTATTGCCGGATTTGTCCAATGTGGGCTCCTAAAGATAATAAACATGGGGCGCCATGCGATATTTTCCCTTGGAGAAGACTTGCCAAGTCTTCGTAGGTCAACAACCCTAACCGACCTTTTACACCTCACGCAATGATCCAATCTTCTGTCGCATTGTCTTGCAGCCAAAGAAAGTAAAATGTAAGGAAGAACGTGCAATGCAAAAACACCTTATTTTGCCTTATATTGGGACGATGAAAGGCGACTCGTTTAAGATACTGATGCATCGTTTATTTACTCTCTGATTTATTGCATGTTTATTTGGAGGACAACATAAAATGGTTATTTTAATTTTCTACCTGTTCGTTTCTTTGTTACCATGGCGGGATCTTATGGTCAAGTGTATCGTATCTACTTGATTTCGTCCTGATATTGAAAAGCGAAGCTTCTTTGAACATGCAACGTTTACATTACTGGGAAGATAAACTCGAACACGAGTTGATACAGCTACCGCAACATTTGCTATATATCGACTATTGACTTAGGTACCGGTAAGCCTTTGTAGCGTGGCTCAAGCATCGGTTTTAATCATTTTCCTCTTTCTTTTTTTCTTTTTGGCCTTATTTTGTAATTACCATATATTACTATATCTCTACATATCTCTCCCTCTCTGTGTTTTTCCCCTTTTTTCTTAAGATTTGTATGGAACAAAGCTTTGTAAGTTCTGTAAGTTTCTCCAAGAGTCAGTGACATGGTCAAACGTTATGAACTGCGAGTGATAGGCCTACTTGTCCTCATACGCCATACCGGCGCTGTGATTGCGCACCATCTGCTAGATTCCTAATTAATCTTTTATGGCGCTCGTCGAGTGAGGTATTTTTGAATTAATAAGGGGAAGTCACCTCTATTTCGATATTCTATAGGTTTCTATCCCAAGTCTTCGTCCATAATTGTACATATTGTAGCTGGTCGGGATTTCATCATATTCAATCTTCTTTGGCTGTCAGCATTCATTAATAAATAAATACTTCTAATATAGAAACGGTCTCTGGTTTGAATAGCAATGCTTGATAGAAGTTATTTCTGTTCTGTATACAGTGGTGGCAACGATATCGAGGCATTGTCGGTTCTGTAAGAAAGCCTACTTACCATACCACTAAAAATCATTGCCAAAGGAAAATAGTTTAAATTATTCAACAAATAAAGCATTTTGTTGTTTATTTTCCACTGCTATGAACTACGAGTACTTTCCGCATTTACAGTATGCAAATATCACATTTATTTTACATAAAAATGGAAAAGTTTGAATCTCTTTTTTCATTATGCCTTATGTTAAAAAAAAACTGAAATATGACTTCTAAAAACGGTCCCATGAGAATTGATAGACGATCCCAACTCAAGCTAGGCGTACAAAAGAAAAGTAATGGATTTTGTTTAAAAAAAATATTTTTCATTTATAGCACGTCGTTGGACACAACGCTAATTACGTGGGCACATTACAATATTTTCGACTCATGTCACGAAAGGCCAATGTAAATCAATCGGAAATAGAGACTTCGAGAAGAAACCTCTCCAATTTATATCGAAGGCCTAACACTAAGTCAGTTACAGTGCTCGGTAATTGATTTAATTGATTGCTCATTTGATAATGATGATACTGAAGAGTACCAAACAACGCAGTTGGCAAATAATCAATAACTTTATTTTCTGCAAGTCTGTCAAGAGATGCCAAACCTATTTCTATTACATCTCACCCCCTTTAGAAAAGACTAGGGCTCAGCAAACCCCCCCCCCCCCCTTAGATCCGTCTTTACAGCTGAAAGATGTGGGAGACAGAGACACACAGTAGAGTGTAAAAGGAAGGAGGAGTCGGTTCCTGAGCACTCAAAGATTTAGCAATAAAAATGACAACCAATAAGTGCTACTTTGCCTATTTACATGATAAGAAGTGAGCGATAACACAGTGCCTCACACAATACAAACCGTAAACCCACGTCTTGTTTAACCACAGTATGATTTATTTATCGTGTTAATACAGATCATAACACCAAGACTGAATAAGAGTGATTCAATCTAAAGGTGCTTGCCCAGTCAAGATCGTCTGGTTACCAGTTTTAGCTCTCGAAAGCCAATCTAATCCCTTATGAGAGCCGCTGGTCTGACTGTACATAGCGTGATAGCACAGAAGACAAAAAGACAGGTACAGTGTAGTAAATCTACTGGACTGACAATCTAATCCAGCAACAACCCAACATCACGATCGACACCAATTTCTTATGTATATTTTCCATATTACAGCTCAATAAATTATCATCAATGCGTTTTTTATAGTGCATCCTATTTCATTGTTTTGCCAGATGCAATTTTCTTTGAGGTAAGTTGCCCTACTTATGTACCTTGTAAAGGGCTCCTATAGTTTGAAATTGTAATCACAAATACTGCTGAAATAAATCTTGTATACGAAATAAGTAACATGCACATGTAGGTCGACCCCACCGAGTTCTAGGGTAGACCGACATTGACTGAAAACTCGTCTTAAAATACCAATATCTATAATATTTATTTCCTCATGATTGTAATATGTATATACATGACGATACTGTATCAGTTCATCTTGTTTTCGTCTTCAAAAAGTCACGTCAAAGTGTTATTTTCTTACACAACCAATTTGCTATATCGTCCCAGTGGGTCGATTAAAATCAAGTTCATTTAGATTTAGTAATGCAATAACAACATGGTAGAAAAAAAAGAAAATGACACCAGGTTATGCACTCAACGTGTAAGTTTGTTGCCTATACACTGAATGTTCCTCTGTGCTTTGTGTTATGCCCCACTCCCCCCCCCCAAAAAAAAAAAAAAAAAAAAAAAAAAAAAATACTAGTGTCACAAGTAAGCCTGGTCTCAAATCCTTACGAGATGATACCTTCTACCGGAACCTTAGAATAATTTTCACCAGATATTCCTACGTATCATAAGTCTCCGGCTAATTCTGTACTTTTCCCTACTGTACCAGTATATATGTCATTTGAATTGCATGTGACCAAAATTGTCTCATGCGACTCAATACTCGCTCGATACAAGACTGCAACTTAGAAAGACTTGAGAAAAAAAAAAGAAAAATTTACCTATGGGATTTGTTCCTCGAAGAGGAGTTAAATTGGCAATCTGTCATAGACTGGCGACGGTGTGTATACTCTGCTCTAACGATCTGCTCCGCGCAAAGAAATCCCAGAGAGATAATGGTTGTTTATAGGACAGGGTCTCCAGTTTCTTTGCATCGCCCTCTATTATCCTCATAATTATGAGGATATTGCTGCCTGTAAATTAAATGCTGATGCTTTTACTTCTTAACATCACAGGTATGTCCATGACAGTAATAATCTTGACGCAGTTAAGATCTAGATTTGTTATAATCACTTACCTATTAGCATTTGTGTCTAGCGTCACAGATGAAGTACAGATTATCAGAGATGTAAAGAAAACGTGATAGTTATGCAAACAGCTCGGTATTATATTGGGTAAGACTGCTCATTATCTTCTTTCATTTAAAGAATCAAAAGATTGAAAAAGGTCGCTTTTTACATCAGAATGGTGGAGCATGTTAAGCTCTTCCTTCAAAAATACAAAATTATTCAATTATTCCAATATTTCCAGAAATCATTATGCAGGTTGTTATCGGAGTAAAGCTATTGATCTTGTGGTACTTTTAAGCAGAGGTTACATAAATCAAGCGAATCAACCTAAGAGCTAAAATGGCGTCTCGTTACAGAGATATGAATATTTCTCCAAAATGTTATTAATTGGCTCCTGTCTCCTGGGTCAACAAGTCTCACTCAAAACACATTTCTACCTTTTTCACTTAACCGTTATCTCACTACTCCTATCATTGATCGCAATAAATCAACACATATCTCATCTGCTGGTAAATACTGCTACAGACAGACAGGGTTATTCATTGTCTATGATCACAGGAAAATAAAAACGGCAACAAGTTATTAAAGATTAATACTATTCTGCGAGTTATTTAGAATGTAACGTGTATCTTAAAATTTGTAGATTGTAAATTGACGAACAAAAACTTGGTAGCTTATTCTACTCCGAGCTACAGAATTAATATTGAGATTCTCCTCTATCTGCTTGCGACTGATTATAAAATGTAACAAGTGTCGCTTTGTTTACGATGAAGACACCTGTAACGGCAACGGCGTTATGCGAGGTTACGCACTCGCCACGTGCAGTTCAAGTAAATGAAGTTTTGCGTGTATGATGCGACTCTTTTTCTTAATACCATCAGTCAAAACCGCAGCAGGTTTCCCAGCGTTCTGCTTTCTCAGAAATTTAAGGCCACACACATTTTGACAAAGAGTCATTGAAGTCAACAAAAACAAGTTTCTATAGCGTATATGATACTCACTTATATAACGTCATCTAAGCCTATACCCTGGAAAAGTAAAATTCATTAAGTTTTTGAATAAGGACCGAAACATATATAATACTTTTAACACAGTGCATAAATCTTGTAAAGCTTTTTGTATATATATATATGTACTGTATATTCTCGTTTGGTCCGTTACATCGGTAAACCGTCATCAAAATTAGTTTAGGATATTGTCACCCTTCGATGCAATCTCCTTATTTACTGCCTTACATACATTCTTTTGGGTAATAGATAAATCTTCAATGATCAGTGACTAAATTAATTAACATTTATACATATGTTATCTTACGGGTGACGTCATAATTGCGATTTTGGGGTAAAAATTGAAAAATCGGTTTCTCATATTATTCCTTTATCTGAGCACCCACGATCACCGTTTCAACACCGATTTAATGACACCATTTAGTACTCCAAAACCCTGCCAGCGATTTTTCTTAGAAGTAATAGATTTTATCGTTGATAAAGCAAAACAATGGCTTTGTTTAATGAAAATCTGTAATTAGGGGCTCTTAACTCGATTAAAAAAACATCAAACCAAAACGACGACACGGGATTGTAGCCCATTCACTTGTGGTCAACTCTGCCAATTGTCTTGACAAAATTTTGTTCAGGGATGAAGTTATGCGCCATACCACTTGCTTACTCACCTCAAAACTGAAAGGTGTTAAATTGACGATTAAAGCTTTGAGTTGCCTATGCTTATACATTGCAACGAGAAATATAAACGTCGATATTTTATATTTTCGTGGGTTATTTTTATTGTTTTAAATCAGCCCAAACATAGAGGCATTGTTGATTAATTAGATGGGTTACAATACCATAAGATACTCCTCTAACCTGCCTCTTTCGCAGATTTGCACTGCCATTCTTGAAGATGATAGCTAGAAATGGAAACAAATTAGTAAAATGGTTAACACCAAAACAACCTGTATAGCGTTGCACACAGAAGCACGTTCAAAAATGCTGATCTGTTTATATAATAAGTGAACAAATTGGTTCCTAATTAAGTACGTTTAACTCTTAGTACCGATTGGTTGCATGAAATATATTAGAATGGACGTCTGTAGCCTTTTTATGGAGATCGTTTTATGCTGCATATAATCAATTAGTAATGCGACAGCAGTTTTGTTGAGAAGTACACATTTACTGCATTTCAGGTAAATGTTAATAGGTTTATAAGACCAAATACAGATAGTTGGTCTTTAGTCAAAATGTACATATCATTTTCCGGGGGAGGGGGTTATTTCATCTACAGCATACAGAGACTGAAGTGCTATTGAGACCTCAAATGTAAAAATACTCGATAAATAAATCCACGCCACCAGCTTTTGCTTATTTTTGTCAATTTCTGTATTTCATTGTGTATTTTGATTCTGAAGTGTTTAGTCCAGAGCGTTAATGAAACGGCTTCACTGTGGCATGTTTGGCTCGCAATTTCGCACAAATGTGTAATACTGTTTTGGAAGGCGGGTAAATGAAACTGGACGGTTAATAAACTTAAAATATGTATGGGAAATTGCCCAAAACTTACATTATGTCGACGCTATAGATAATTATTAATAATGATTATCTATTTTGGGATGGGGTGCAATGAGGTATTGATATACTGTAGTAATTATAACAATATGTAATTGAAAACCGAATGACTCGGGAAGCCAAATAAAAAACGATAGCAAATTACAGATGTTGAAGACAATAAATGTAAATACACACACAGACATAAACTCGAGTATATCACACCAATGCACTCAATGTTGGCAAATACCGAGCAGCTTACAAATGAACTTGCCGAAAATCTCCTGGAGCACAAAATTGAAAAGTCGGTAAAATTATTGAAAGCGTAAATCCTTTCACCAACTCTATGTGAGCGGAATTCTTCGGTCGCCACAGCTGGATTCACCGCTAATGCAGGCATCCGTCAACGAAGCCAAGACTGGTGTTGACTTGCTCAGCAGTAACGATATTAACACCAGATACATAGTTCATAATACTTGCACATCATCGCAGCAAAAGTGAAGACTATGATGAGAGAACAGCATGTGGCAGAACACTAAATTGTAAGAGACAAATGTTTTTATCAGCAAATAATTTTAGAGGTTTAAAAGAAAAAGCGATAATTTTGCATCAAAACAAAATGGATTTTGTGCCTGACGGGAAGTATATGGCATCATATTAACATGTTTTAAGCATTTCAATTGGAAAAGAAACATAAAAACTTGAGAAAACGCATAAATGTTCAAGATGTTGCGATTTACCAATGGAAATCACTAGGTTCCAACGAAAAAAAATCTCCCAGAAAACAATTTTGGATGCTGTATGTTAATTTATGAATTTTTGAGCCGTTGCGGAAAAAGAGTCGAAAAACGTGTCTTCGGGACATGGCATCATTAAATATTCGGGTTTAAAATACTTCAAGTTTATACAGCTACATTTAATTACACTTCATGCTTCTTGTGATTTTTTCATTTCAAATGTATTCACATGTGTACTTTTTAAAAAGTATAAGGAACTAGTAATAATAGTGTATAGTCTGGCATACACGAAGATCTACACTTTTGTTTTGATATCAAGAATAAGAAAAAAATAGTTTGATTTTGAAACCCTTCACAGGGATTTCATGTATCCACCGCAATATCAGAAATTTTCAGGCTGCAAAATAAGTGTGAAAGCATCAGGGATCTGAAAGATGCTTATGTCAGGTAAGATCAGCTGTTGATATATTACAGAACCTGCACCATAAACTATATCCATTAAAATATATGAAACTCGAGAAATAAAGCAGACAAATTAATGGTTCATCGGATGGCTCTGCATCGTCAATCAAATGTTAAAAAGAGGGGAAAAGACTAAATCACAAAACAAATCTCAATAGCACGTAATGTATCATATCCAACATGGTAAAATGTTTTCACACAGTGTAATCTATCTGTAATTGTGCTTAAAGCTCTCCAGGAACTCTGCACTCAAGACTGATGAAGAAGCTTAAATATGATGGAGGACTTCGCACCTCAGTATCTAGATAAAACGGCAACATAAAAGTGTCTGGACTGAAAGTGTACAACATAAACCATTCCCACGTCGGACGTTCATGAATCTGCTTGTCATTTAAACGACAGTTAATCAGGGGGAAGCACCTGACGCGCGTTCTAGGTCCTTTTAAGTAAGTCCCATTATGTGGAGTCTACTATCTCTTGATTAAGGTTGCATGATTCAATATAACAGGGTGTTTTAGCCACTGATAGGGATCATGTACTTTTTCTTAAAACAGGTACTTTTACTTTAGCTGTCTACACTTATAAAATTAAACGGGCGGTTTCCCGAGAACCGCACCCGACTGATGGCTGCTTAATCATCCCTAACACGTCGATTACAGTGAAGTAATGGATCGACCTTTCTTCGCTTAAACAGCTTGGGCATAGGGAGGGAATCATCAATGCTCCTTCTGAAAAACACTTTCAAGAGATACTGTGCGATGACAGATAGAAAGCAAAGAACCCATTTGCAATATTAAAACACGAGATCTTTGAAGCTTCGAGGGCACGCATTTTCATTCAACCTTACCTGCAAGTTAACTGCTTTCAGAAATCATCAGCTCGCTGCGTTGGGCGTTGCATGCTACAGGTACAGAAACTGCCCAGGATGTATACTATAGCGATTTTCAGGATTTGTCTATTTGATTTGTCCTAGTTTGTATGTTAACAACGATAACATTGAGTGCAGCTATCACAGTAGTAATCAAATGCATAAATAAAATATATCGTGCAATTCGGACACAAGTCTCCCCGCACGGTTACACATGCAAACAGTACGTTACGCTCTCTACAACAGCCGTATTGCAGGCGATATGGAGAGAGAGAGAGAGAGAGAGAGAGAGAGAGACTGTTTCATGAGATCTTTGAAAAGAACGATAGATAGATTTTTTCATTAACAGAGGATAGACAGGACATAAATGTTTACAGTAAGTTCACCAACATTTTCCTTTTATTTTGAAACCATAGTTTTTCATCTTTCATAATTATTTATTTATCTATTCATTCATTCATTCATTCATCTGTCAATATTTTCATACTATCATTTTACCTAAACTGGCCCTTGTTGTTTAGAAAGCACAACAATGGAATACACTCGTTTAACTATGCAACCGACACTGTACATGTACATGTCAACTGGTCATTACCTGACATGCAAACCAGCTTTCATTGCAGACTAGAACACAGACTAAATCACCAACCATTTGCTTCATCTTTTGGAACAGAATTCCAAATCGAACAAATCAAATAAATGTTGTGTTTAAGTAAATTTCTTGACTTGAAATTTTATGCTGACAAAAGAATATGAAGGAAAGCTGAAGCTGGGCTACTTTTCATTTTCAAAGCAACGCCATAGGAGAAAATTGTTTGCCTCTACAACGCTCATCCGTTAGAACATAGCTCTTCATTTACATTAGTATTGTGTCTAGTAAAATTGTCAATAAAATTAATATGTTGGCTTTAATATCAATCTTTTTGTGTCCACTCTCATCCTCTAGAAAATGAAGCCACTCCATGAGCCATATACCGCATGACCATATTAAAAGCACACACGCACACACATATAAAAGATAGATCAAGATCCTCGTGCAGAAGACGGATAAGACTGCCTCACTCTTTACATTATTTAGATCAATGGGCTTAATAGACCTATTCTTTAAATCTAGGGCTCGCCTTACTAGTGTTTGAGTGTTTTTAAAAATCAGAATATTAACTTCTAGCAAGTAATAGCTAAGTTATCAGAGGGCCAGACGCATTTGATCTTTTTAAGGCCAGCAGAAAAATACCCCAAAGGGGAAAGGTATTAGTTGTCAATGAATTAATGAAGGCAAATTAAGCACTTTATCCATTAGGGAATCACTTGGATTATTCAGTTTCTTGAATTAATGTACATTTTAAAGACTGAGCTGTTATCAGTGATATTTAGAAACACGCTGTAGTATGGAACGGTCAGTATCCACGAGAAGGGCTTAAGAGATGAGAAGCATTGTGTGTGCACTGCTTCAGTGTGATAGTGATAAATCGGTGTCATTCTGATGTATTGTCTTGTCAAAATGAACAAGACAAGTTATTAAAAACTCGCGAATCTCCCTCACCCCCCATGTTTACTTCCATCAAAACCTTTTGTGAAAAAGTGCATGTCTGACCACCGAAGAATTTAGCATTTTCGTACAAAAAAAAAGAAAAAAAAAACATTCATGGATCTGTTGGTTGTAACTCTTTTAATAAAGGTTCTTAATATGGACAAGCATACGGAAAATTGTAGTCTTGAACTGTCCCTGGCTTCGTCTATTTTTTAAATTTGGCAAAAACAATCCCAAGGCATTGTGCTGAATCTTTGATCCGAATAATTCAGGCAGAAGTTCCCAGAGTCCGAGCCTTTGATCGTTACCTTAATCAACGAACGCCGGATTACCCAGACCATCTTTAATGTCAAAGCTATAGGAACTTAAACGATATATTCTTTTTTATTTTTGCGACAGCATTTGCTCATAACAGACACTGTTTATTCTTGCATTATCCAAGCGGATAACTAAAAATCCTAACGAAAAAAAATCCCCTGGGACCTTACTCAATACCTAAGAAACCAGTGTGTAATGTTAGTTTCAGAGGTTCAAATGGTCTCACTGTCTTAGTTTTCCAAGGGAAACTTTATTTCAAGCCTATTGTAGCTGAAATTAATTTGTGGCGTTTATTACTAGAGTTCCGGTGAAAATTAACACATCATAGAAAACAATCTGATTCTTGTACATTCTATGTATATAATGTTAAGAGTCAATAAGACTATTTGCTTTAAATGCACTTTTTTGCACACGACACTATAGTATTGAAAGCGAAAGAAAATTAATTGATTTAAAACGCTTCTTCAGAGATGCTACGGTGATTTACTATGAATACAAGGATATAACAATAATGAGTTTTACTGTCAGGTACAGGATAAGAAGAAATGAGACGTATATAATCATCTTTTTGAAAGCACAAGCTGATCTAGCTACAGAATTTATCAGCTAAAGAATCTAAGACACCTGAAAGATGTTTTCCTGTAATCTGATGGAGTGGTGTCATATTAGCAAATTACTTTCATTAAAAACAGACACTGCCGATCTTCGTAAATCGTGTTTATTCATGATAAATAACTAAATGTATGGTTGAAAAGACCAACCACCGACAATTGTGTGCGAGAATCCAAAATGAACCTCACTCGTCTTTCAATCCTGTGTTTCTAATCATATTTTATTTTCAGCGATCCGGTTTAATTTTCTTTGACTAACACGTCTCCGTTCATATCATATCATTTTTATTTGACGGGATAATCTCAGCACAGGTGCAATCTCAGCACGTGACAGCTAGTGCAAGAACAAAACATAAATAAATTTAAAGCGTTAACTTTACAAAGCAGTTTGTTTAACACAAAAATTATGTATTGATTCTCTTAAAAAAGAATTTCACTGAACTGAGTGAACGTGTACATATATAAGGTTTTTTGATTGACGTTCACATTTGTATCCTCCGCCGCTAGTCGTTAGTTAACATTGAAGATTTATGTCCCTTAGACAAGGCTATCATCTCAGGTCAATAGTTCGGCCGACGAGGGACAACCTGTCATGGCTTACGTGCCCTCTTTCCTTATCAAATTTATACAGGACAAACTTAAGCGTTTAACGGAATAGTGCTATACATATTGATATTCAATACTATTAACTTTTAAAAAAGTTAAGAAAATTGTACAAAAAGGAAATATGCTTTAATCATAATTACTAATATCATACAAGATAGCAGTTTCGTGTGTCATTTCTAATTTAGTCCACATCAATAAGGCATTCAAAAGTGACGAATGATATTACCGTTTCCGACCACCAACATGCTAAATTCAAAACCCTCTAAAACATTATGTAATTTTTTTAGAATTCAACAGAAAGTGCAGAGAGTCTTTAGTGTGCACCAATTAACAGTTTTGATGTCAGTTTGGTTTGAGTACAAAAATACGAACTAACCGGTTTCTGAAAATTCTCAGGTATATTAGTCATAAAATATGTGTGTATATAAAGGACATGAAACCGCAAAAACATTATAACTCCTTTTTTTTCTTTTTTGCTTCAGCTTGTTAATCTGCCATTGAACGCGTTTGTAATGCTGGGAGACTCCCTTTAAACTCGTTCCTCTTGTGAGGGTCTCAGTGTTGATCTTTCTTGGCACTTTCTAGTAAATTCTTCACAAAAAGTAGAAACTCTTTGCTATATTTTGATGAAAATGCAGTCCGACAGTTATCGTCCATTACGCAGGACTCTGAAAAGAGAAAGGAACTAGAATTAGTATTGTGCTAGAGGAGACAGACACAACGCATTGCGTTAAGATGGGGGAGAGAAAAAAACACATTCATGAAATGCTCTCTCTCTCTCTCTCTCTCTCTCTCTGTGTGTGTGTGTGTGTGTGTGTGTGTGTGTGTGTATGTGTATGAGAGAGAGAGAGAGAGAGAAGTTGTGCGATGTCTCGGTGATGTCGGTGTTGATGGCTGTGTCCTCCCTCGCGTTTTAACCTAAATAATTAAATGTTATGATTCATTTACAGAGGGAAAATTGCTGGTGCTTCACCTGAATTACAGCATATGCCGTCCGCAGTACACTTGCCCATAAAAAGGCTGCTGTCGCAACTTTTTCCTTTCACGGAACATGGAGTATTAGATTCGTTTTCCTTTTTGCATACATCGGCCTCTGATGTGCCCACATGGCATCCTCCCTTTTCCACACAGCATATACTAGGCCCGACACACTGGCCTCTCCCGTCAGCACATGACATACACTGAAAATATGAACAATCCATATTTGAACAATTTTCTTTTAAACACACTTAAAATACACACTTGCCTTAAATGGATGATTTTGTTTAGACAAAATCAAATTTCTTTCGATACAATGGTCTTTTTTTACTTCTCAATTATAAAAATAGACATGAAACAACCAATGGACCTTAATTCCTACTACAAAATGTGTTGGCTAGGCGTGTTAAACCAAAAACAACTGAATTATGATAAACGGTGTACACCATTCTTAAAAACAAAGAAAAAGGTTGAGGTTCTAAGTTGAGGTCACTTCTGACGTGAATGCAGATTAACCACAACGATTGTTATGAAATTTTGTCTTTTCTGTGTCGTTTAATTCGAGGCCGCTGCTTTCTACCACATAAACCACGTGTCCGACAAAGATAGCAAACATCAGTGGACTCTTCAAAAACAGTTTTCTTAGTTATACATCTTTTTTCAACTCTCTACCTTAATACACAATATGAATGAAAAGGAATAGAAAAGAAAGAAAGGAAGAATAAACTGAAGAAAAAAGAAAAAAGCTGGAGGCAAGGCATCAAATGAAAATAATTGATCATTTTGACAAAAATCACATGCCCAAACTCAATGCATTTGCTCGACAAACACCCTTGGTAACATAATCAAATTGCAACATTAATATCCCCATCAAAAACCTACGTGAAGCGGTATTTTAGCCATAAATGGAAGCTAGGTGGTCTTGTTATCATAAAAATAGCATATGCTGCTCTTTAGCACTTTTAAAAAAACTCTCAACCTCGCCCTTGGACCAAAATAAGTATAAGTGCTCGAACTTATCCTTGAGTTCCTTTCAATAGCGCCATAGGCTATTATATCGATTCCTCCTATAAACACTACATCCTTCAGGAGTCCAAATTCACATTAATTGAAGAACACTGTTCGACATTTTAATTTGATATAATTATACCAGAATGTTCAGTAATTTTCCATTTGCATTTATCAGAACCAAAAGTCTCGAATGAAACTCAAATTTACCAATTTGGAAAGTGAAAGGATATTAGTGACAAAATAAATCGAATACCCCACCTGCGCCATTAGCATTTCGGTGGAACGTGACAGCCCAGCGGACTTTGTCTTTCACAAAAATAAAATGCTATTGAAACCTTATAGAAATCCTACGTCGTAACCCGGTCAATCTCTTGTGAACCCTGAGAAGCTCTTAGACGCACAGCAGTTTTCGAAGAGCTGAATTACGTTTGATATGACGACGTTGTCGTTTAAAACAATGGGTAGTTCTCTTAACTGATCCGTATATCCATATAAAGTTCGATTCTTAAGATACTTAATGGAGGCACCCATGTCGAGATGAGGTCTTATTTCACTTGTGAATGACGACAAGTCGTAGGTGGATATTTCTCTAGGAAAGGAAACGGTCCGCATTTCCTATGGCTCTGTTCGTTGTTGAGAGAAGTGATAGGGAAAAGTCGTTTTTTAACTTAAGGCGAATGTTTCTGCCTTGTTTACACTTTTACGGCACTTTTTATTGACGTCGGCGCCTGTCAAGTACCTATAAAGGCAGCGGCGCATTTAAAATGTGCTTGGAACTGTTCTCATAACGCACCGTGACAGTAACAGCATTTCCAGCAAAAATAACAGAAAACTCGTGTTTAGGCTTAGGGGGTAAACATGGGCGGCCAGTCCCGATTTTCAAAATTCTTCACTTAAGTTTTTTTTCAACATTTAATGCCCCTAGCCTGAAACTTTTGTCATGTTTAGTTTTCGCACTCAACGTTTGAACTTGAAAAAGTAAACTTAGAATAAAACAAAAAGTAAATTAGACATATATGGTTAACATTAGGGTCTGTTTCTTAGTAAATATTGACATTTCGCATAAAATAAAAGGAAATTGCATTTTACCACTTTTTGTTTATAATTAAGACCGTCCAACATTTTAGCGTTCCCACAATCGAACAGATTTCTTTTCAAATCAAAAAGCTACTTTCGCACTTCTTTAGTTTTTCAAAGTTTGGTTTTATTTCCGTGGTTATACTATATGTATAACATATGTCTTTTTAATTAATAGGGTAAGAAAGCGAAAGAAAACCCCCTATGTCCGTTATCTGAAGTCAGTATTGTTCTTCTGAACAAGTATATACATTTACCCATAAGCTTCAGAAGAAGGTGCAGGCTCAAGATGTGGTGCGAACATCGACCCAACCAAAACAAGCAAGTTCGACAATTATCTTACACTTCATAGAATTAATATGCTATTATGTATATGTTGCATTTCCTTTAAATTGATCACTAGAATTAATTCAATACTCGCGCCTTTACAGTGGTAACTGTTTGCTACATAGATTTTTTTAATAAAGCATCCACTTTCTGTTCGCCATCGCTCTTATAACAAACAGTCTATTATATTCTGTCCTGTATTTAAATATTTTCGTTGACCGTAAAAGGTAAAGTTATTGTTTTATGAGTACTTGTGTGAAAAATGTTATAAGAATATAGTCGCTGGAGAGAAACGCATTGTGAGTAAACACACACACGCACACACGCACACACACACACACAGTTTTTATAAATGACAATCGATCTGCATCAGTTTCTTACCTGTCTGTGATGTGAAGTGTCAAAATCTTCCATTGTTCTCTTTCCTCCGGACGGGCAATTCCTTATGAAACAACCACTTGCTATCGTCAATGCACACATGAGTGCAAGAATGTGTTTCAGTAGCATATTCGTGGAACACGGCAACATCGTACACCTAGAAATAAAAAGGCAATCTGCTAATACACTAACCTAAAAGATGTTGAAACTGGATGTCGGTTCTGATATCACACTCATTTTCATCCTTGGCAGGCGCAATGCTCATAGATCGTGTACAACACAATGCCGCTAAACTGACAAGTTTGAAAACGTTCTTATCACGCCAGTTTGCACAAAACCAGATTGATTTACATCATGCTGATTGATTTGCTACTCACCAAAGATACTCTGTTGAAAAATTGAAAAGATTCTATTCCCGCACGGTGATTATTTTCCCCGTGAGAGAGTAACTCAGCACTAAATAAGTAAATAACGGATACAGAGCATCTTGGAGATCTTCTCAATAAGAAATGTGATGGATGAACCTTTTAACCGTGAACTAGCGCCCTGATGCTTTATAAAACTCGCGAGAGAACACCATCTTTTAAACCCAACAGGCAGAGTTGCGCCTCCATCCTCTCTCGTCATGCAAATGACGAGAACTATTAACGTCCCACACAGTGCTCTTTGGTTTCTGACCGCTGCTTCACGCGTAAAGCTTAGAACTTTTATACTAGTGTCAATAGGTTCTTAAAAACCCTCGTAGAAACACCAACACAAACCTGAAAGTGGCCATAACGCAGTTGTATCAGCACCAAGTAACCTCAAGAGTAGAGAATGTGTTTTGTTCTCAGTCCGTTTTCACCCTATTAGAATACCAGTCCCCAACAGATGAAGTTCTAGTAACTCTGTCCTTGGTTTCTCAAAGTTTTAAATGTGTCCCTAACTCCTAGGACTAATAGTCGTTTTACAAGTTCAGAGCTAAAATATTATCGTTGGCCACAGTTGTTATGTCTCAAGTCCTCAGTGATTAAAAGCTCTCTCAGAAATGATTTAGAGTGATTTCGTTCTGCTTATATACAACTCCTAAACCAACGACAGCCCCCACACCCGATTGTGTCTAAATACATGTCAACCAGCGGTAGTGGCAGTCACCGTACAGACGAGGGGAAAGAATAAATGTGACACGGCAACGGAAGTTTGCAAGAAAAAAACTTAAACAAAGTTTTCAAAAACTAGTCAAGATGGAGTAATGTGAAAAAGTTGTCACGCTGACTGAAACATCTATATTTGGTCCCCCTACGCACACACTTCTGTGGTTGACTCATAGTCTGGAAACATACCTACTTTAACCACGGTTTATACATTCTAAATACATATAAAACCCCACCCTTCACAGAGAGGGAGGGAGAAAGAGAGAAGGGATAGCAAAGGGCAGTTTCAATAACGGAAATGCGCAACCAGACCACTGTTTAACCCTATTCCAAGTGCACTTTGCATATTAAAGAGTGTTAAAAACTTTGAAGAATATTCACTGCAAACAGTGATCCATCAGCTGTTATCACAGGAGCCTTTATTACATACTTCGCACTCGTCTGCATCAGACTCAATGTGCTATCCTTAGACTCTCCAATTTTCAAATCAATATTATAAATCAAATTGAAGAAACGACGCCCTCTCTTTGTCTAAAAGGTGGCTCGAAATTTTCGTCATCATTTATTGCTTATGTTGGAAATGATGGCTTGCGTCCACACCTAAATTTAGTCATTTATTTAAGCAGGCATTCACAATCAACTAAGTAGATATCTCTATTTAGCACGTACAGACTTTAAGAATTGTGTCTTACTATCATCATGCATACCAGAACGACCTCCGTCGCCTGGCAAACCAGTGTTTACTAAGCATAAATGGACGGAGGTGCAAGGTACCTGTTTAACTGTCTATTTCCTTCTTCTAGGGTAGTACCAACATGTTTTGACACTGTCAATTTAACTAGCTGCTATTTTGAAGACATTTGTTGACAAATGCTGATTGCAATTTGTTGTCAAACTAAGGTTTCCCGCCCGTGTTAATCACATCATGCATATCATCATTAATGTCCTGTTGCATTATCAGAAGCGACAGTCAAGGTGAGTCCGTGAACAAACGTCGACAGTTTTCACGCGTTTTTACAAACATTCCTTACCACCACGTGAATGATATTAATGTTTGAAACCTTCTTAAATTGTTGCAGAAAGAGTAAGTGAAAGAAAAAAATACAAAAAAGATAATTATCAGTCAAAAGTAACTTCGTCTTTGCATCAATAAAACTGCTTCATCCATTCGCTTTCCAGTCGTCCTATTTTCCTTATTTTTTCTACAAAACAGAAGTTGATAAGTTTCGGGTTTGACACGAGGAATGGCTTAAAAACTGGATTTTATTTATAAAATTAATATAATCTATTATAAACAAATAATAGACACAGTCATAGTTTACATACGACACTTTACTACTTTGAACAGAAGGGGGTACCATCGAATTTTTACAATGCAGCCTATTAATTCACCGAATTAATAAGTGATTTTCAGTAATTAGTCAGACTGGGAAATGGAAAATGGGCTTTTAGTCTACCAACTAGCTTCAGTTGGTCTCAGAACGGAATCAAAGTACTTAGCCTGATTGATCGAAAAAAGTAACAGACACTCGGAATCATGTTGCGAAAGCCGGAAAAATCATGATTTTCAGTTTCAATCCCATTCAATCGGTCTGTCAATGGGAGTAATGCAAGGTCTAATTAATGTGCACGATGACATCAGGCGCAGCGCTAATTGTGTCAATCTATCATGCTTCTGTCTTCTTTGCATGGCGGGGATGGATTTTAGATCTTACTATTGGGGATTTTGTAGTGCATGAGAAGATTTTCATTCATTTATTCAGCTTACGTTACGCTACCAGTGATGACGGAGTTCCAATACTACACATAGACAGCTAAATTAGGCAAATACCTGTCCACTACCTTTGTCACGTAGACTATCAGAAGCGAACACCATTCCTTCCGCATGAATCTGTTAAAGTTAATGTTTACATTGCATGTTATAAGAATGGTACCACAATGCATTACGTAATATCCCTCTCAAGTATTCATAACATACACTTTTTCTTAGTTGTTAATCTAAATGTTGAAAATGTGTTTAAACTAATCTCTTTTATGGACTAACAGTGTAAGTGACATCAGACAGCGAGACGACATATTTTACATTTAGTATTAAGGAACTGTTTTTATTTCTTGAGGTAAACGGTGGATGCTGCGGTTTTAAAGAAAAAACAATCCATGTTGTGTATGCTTCAAGTCATGTACGAATCTTGTGTCTGAATTATCTATATACTTCTATCCCATGCAGCTTTTGCTTGTAGCATACTGTTTTGGTGTCAGTTAGGCGTTATCATATATATATATATACATATATGGTATATAGAATTTTTATATGAGCGATATAAACTAACATTGCATATATATAAATCTGTATCAATAATAAAAACAAAAAACAATTCAATTCCTCCTTGTCATATTCATGTTTAATTCTGATGTTTTTCTATGACAATCTTATTATCATTATAAAAATGAAATTATTACCCAAAAAGAAGAGCTTGCTTCATATCAATCTATTCATTACAATGCAGAGAAAAAGGAACAGAAAAAGGAGAGAAAAACTATCCCTTATTCTAATTCTTGATTTCGCAAGGTAATGTGCTGCCCACTCCAGGCAGCTGCTGTCACTTTGGTTAAAACGCAACGCTAATTTTTGCGACATAAACTCAAAGTTACATCAAAAAAAGTTGGTACAGCTCAAGCTGTTGCCCGAGGTGTATCGAGCATCAAGATATAATATAAAGGTTCCTGGTTTTACCAACAGTGGTTTCAGTAGCAGGTGTAAATCAATAAATACAAGCCCACTGAGTAAATTGATATGTCGACACCTGTCGGTTTAAATGTTTATAGGGGCGTTTGCCTATATGCTATCAAATGGTTCCGCGGTTAATAATCAAATGTTTACTCATCGGCCCAATTCAAGCTTAAACGAAGATGAATCCAATTAGCTAATTAGTTTGCAGCTGGACTGTCAATTTACATACCTGTTATCCTAAACTTTGCAAATATATAAATTCGTAAAAAAAGAACATTGTCAGGATTATGGAAATAAAACACCTGTTCAATTCACCTCTTATTTTTCTTCAGATGACTTATATTGAAGATATTTAATAATACAGACCCGATTGTTCTTAATCGTTTACCTCCAAATTGTCTAAAATCCAATTTTTAATGATTTTTAGATGCATTTAGTTGGTAGGCAACATATTTAGATTTATGGTTCGAGACGTCATGTAAATTATTCATTTCGGTCTTGACTTTACTGTGCACGCTTACAGGCTTCTTTTCAAAGCTCATTAGAAAAATAGTAATTCTATATGACATAAAATCTAACATTGTCATAATAACGATCATTATAACTTAGGTTGAGGCTTAGGCAAACCTCTGGCAGTATGCCGGTTATTTGGCTTCTAAAATGGCCTGTGGATGAACCCGTTCATTAACTCATTGCGTTGACCACTTGAACCAGGGATTGTCTAACTGTACAAAACGGTCTACTTCTTTCAGTTAGAGTAGACTAAAATGGTATAAGTTAGAATGCTGCTTTACATGCAGCACATCCGTCGCTCCGGTGTAATGCTGCAAGGATAGGCAAGTTCGAGAGTCAGCTGTCCTTATTTCAGAATGACACAGAAAGTTTCCGTAGTGATTGAAATGTGTTTTGGGTAAAAGGAAAAAAACATAATATTTGTGCGTGTGTGTGTGTGACTTGTCTATCAAACACATCTGTCGCGTACGCTCCCAGCCTTGGATGGCGTTGACAGGACCACCACAAAAGTAAAAACATTTAACAGTCTGAGATAAGGGAGACGTTCTCGTGTCCCCTAATTGCTCTCTCTTGGGAAAGGCGAGCTTACATTTTTCATATGGACTTGAAAGTAAGTAAGCCAACCACAAAGGGCTGCACCGCATGGTCAGGTGCTGGACACACAACGGACAATGTGTGGACCTCAATTTACTTTTATTATGGACATTTAGAATTGCATTGGTTAGAAGAATTATTGGTTTGGTAATTTATCAGAACCCCGAGTGAATGTCCTATGATAAATCAATTACTAGTATTTATCAATTCTGTCCAGGTACACCCTTTTTACAGGTACACGTACTAATTCTGGCCATATTCATGAAAGGAAAGCTGTTTTGATTTTTTAAAGCTGACAAGATAAGCTACATATATCCCATGTCAAAAAATAAATGGTGGAAGGAAAATAAACGCACACCAATTCTTCTATTTGGCGGCTAGTTGCCACTGGCGTGTATCATTGTCATAGCTGAGATGTGTTCTCGTTGTGTTCGGGTAGTATTTTTCTATGAGCAACGAATACGATGTATTTCAGGCCCATTAGACCAATTTCTAATCAAAATGATGCAGGGGATGCGGCTACTTTATTGCATTCATGAACCCACGATGTAATCAACCTTTTACTCCGTAGGCCTACCTGAGATAGCTGGATTAATTATTGTAATCACAAAAGAAGAAACAAAAATGCTTAAGTGAAAATCGTATACATTGTGTTACTAGTATAATACTGTATCTCGTATGTGGGAGTGATAGCTTCCTTTAGCCTCTGGGCTAAATCAATGCTGGATAATGCATTAATTGGATAAGCTGGAGGATAGGGGACAGAGAAGGGAGTGGGGGAGGGGGAGGGGGAGGGAGGACGTACAAGTCTTCTGTAACCGCTTCTAGATATGGCCCATTAGCCTAGTCTAAAAAAGATAAAATCAAAATCACAGAATATCATTGCCCATTCAAAATCTTTTATCTTCAAGGTCTATAATCCACATAAAAAGCGGGCCAACTTATTCGAAAACGATCCACCCAAAGTAGCAATCTCCAGCAAGCATGTCTGTGAAGTATACTTGTCATGGGCTTTAAATCGTTATTTATATTCGGACACCCCCACACTGATCTATTCCGAGAAGGGTCCTAGATATTGAGTGAGGCTATTTAAATTGGAACTTAATCTACTTGCGACTGAGAATGATGACTGCAATTAAACATAATAAATTTTTCAGTAGCCCGCCAGAAAAGTGCGTTTAAAAAGTGCAAGGTCAAAAACTGGCCATTATCGCGGTCTAAACTTTAAAAGACGCCCAGCGTGTTATTTGCGTTAGAAATAATAGTCTTAAGTGTATGAATATCCCTTCGTCCATCTCAAGTGTTTGTTTTACAATATACATTTTACATTGCCTCCTAACTGTCAATATTCTTTACAGGATCTATTGACTATAAAAAGCAGAGTTAAACCCATACCAGTGCAAAACCGCCTCTGAGACAGGGAGAAGGTTAACTGAAATTTTGTTTCCATGAGATGCATCATAATCAATCTAATGCCAATCCATTTTATATTCTTACGTTAATTTGGGTTTAAGTGATGGTGATTATCACAGATTGAATATAAAAAAGCACTTTAGAATTACGATCTTACCGTCTTTGTACGCTGTTCGATTTTGATGCACCTCATCTACCGCGCCCACTGGGAAATAAAGCTAACAAAGCCAGCAGATTTCTTCGCACAGTATCACAAATTTGCCTCATATCGGTTTTATTCGAACAGATTTGGAATTATAAGAACATACTGTAGTCAAGACTTTTGGAGGAATCTTTACTCTACACAAAAACTTTGTAGCCCCTGCTATTGCTCATGGCCATATAGACAGCTGCTAGAGTCCACGAAAGAGGCGATCAAATAGGCCTACGCAATTTGCCTGTTTAAAAAGGTCACAAGACTTAAGACATGATGTTTTGTCACGATTTTGCAATTGGTTTGACTGGAACTAACATGTCCTGGCGTAGAAACAGAAATACATATAGAGATCAACATACGAAAAACCTGTGTAAGAAATATTCAAGTGCATGAAAAACACAGCGTCTATCGTGCGTCTTAGAAAGTCGCTGGCACCAATGCAGTCGCGATCCAGAGATCTGGTGCACCATCTAGACTGAATATATGGAGACAAATTGACAGCGATACTCCCTATCTGCACCGTTCACAACTACTCTCTTTCGTTATGTATTTATGAGAATCTACCCAACGATACCGCCTGTGTTAATTTCCCTTAAACATACTCTGCCCTCCATCTTCGCGAACGCTGACATTAGTTAAAAAAGAAAAAAAAGCATTTTAACATTGGCAGATGTTCTTTTTTTTTCGTGGGCAAATCGAATAGTAAATAACTGAAAACAATTACTTTCTAATTATCTCAAACTCAATGAGCTTCCAACTCTGCATTGCATAAATGTTGCAAGCCCCGTTGCGTGCCTTAACGAAAGTCATTTTCCGTCTTGTGGGTGTCTTTTTCATCCAATTACGGCATGAATTTAGAAATAATGATGGCATCATATGCGTAGTGACAGTTTCGACTGATTGACACATAAGAACTGAACATTCAGTCGACCAAAGGGGACCACCGAAACCGCTGTTTGCTATCGTAAATGATCCTGTTTTCGGACAAATTTGCAATGCCATGGGCCCGCGTGGGGGTTATCGCTGGCCAGTCCGTGGATCATTTTAATTACTGACTCACTGTATAAATACAATTTAAAGTTCGTTGGTGGGTGAGGCATATTATTCCTAATCCGCCCTCATAAAAGAGATGAATGAGAAAGATCATGCCGAAAGATTCAATAATGCAAATAATGATCTTTGAACCGAAGTTGCATATTCAAATAGCATTTTGAACTTACATAGCTATAGCATTTAATGGTAAGGAACATTTGGATCATTTTTTTATACTTAGCGGAGTGAGATCAAAATTCCGTTTACGTTTTGGGTTACTCATAATGCAAAACAATTTTTTCAAAAAGGTCATTAAAATTGGCAATTATAACTACATGTTATATTCGGAAATATTTTGGGTTTCTGCGGTGAAAGGGAAGACAGTCATTTCCGATTTTAAGAACATGTCAATTTACATAGAGACTGAAACGAGGTAACAGTTGTTGGCTGGAAGATAAATCACATTTACATACAAAAAATTGAGTGAACATGATTAACTGGGTAAAATTAAGTAACCGATGTTTACGACCATTGTTCAAAGTTTATTTCATTCGTTTCAAAACCCTTTTCAAATCACGGTTTCAATGTTTTGACGAAGAGTGGAACTGTTAAATGTTTATTAAGACATGTTTATTTTTTATGCTACCCCCCACTCCCCCTCCACCCAATATAAGGGCTTCGCCATTACACAGTTGAAGGAGTTATGTACCAGGCCGGCCAACTGAAACTGAACGTCCACATTGATCTGCAGCAACAACCCGGTTCAGTCAACAAGATGGGGTACCGTGCACGTTGATTTATGGGGGGTAAACCTCGTGACAGTTGAAGACGCTGATTATAACGTGATCACAATAACCTTAACTCCTTGATATAGGGCGTAACGTAGTTATTTTGAGTTTTATTGAGACAATTTAGACATTGAATTGATTGGGAGTTTTCCACCAACCCGCCTCCAACCTCAGTTATCTACAGATGAATGGAGATATTAGTATTCTTGAATAAGCAGAGTATGGCATGAGTCAATATTTACATTATTCATAAGGCAGCAAATGTTTTATACTACTAGTAAGACATAAATTTTAATTGGCATAAACTATTCTAATTTGACTTCTTATACAATTTATTTGATTTCTTGTTTTTTTTTTAAATTAATTTCTAGCGTTGTAATTACCTGTTGTGCAAATGTAGGGCTTGATTCTTTTCTGTCTGCTTATTTCTGAGTGCCTCATAATAGTACTGTTATCCACGCATATTAATTTGATTTGATTCATAATTTCACATTAGCTTAATTAAACAACACGTATCTAGTTACAAAGACTTGGACCAGTTTCAAAGCGTGTTGGCAATACATCATTTTTCATCGTCAACTTTGCATCATGAAAATGAATAACTTTATCTTAATCAAGATGGCGGAAATGAGGGTAAACTTGATAAAAGGTGAAAAAATCTATGGAATCAGTGACGCGACTAGAATATGCATCATCAAAATGCTAACTTGGAGGGTGACTACACTCGGATTTTCAATTTGAAGTCTTTTGAAGTGAAAACGTGTGCTCATTTGGCATACCCGGGGTAGGGGCAGGCGCTGCACTTCAGTTATATTTGAGTGAATGTTCCCACTTCTTTGTATCTATCGTACAACATTAAGGCTATAGGATCTTGTACTTATTTTATTCATTCTTTCTTTTTTCTTTCTGTGAATGTGTGTGACATTGCATCATTGCACGACACCTTTCTACTGGGTGGGGAAAGACAAAGGTACAAACTAAAATGTTGGCTAAACCACCCCCTACAAACTGGGGTACACGGGAGTAAGAAATAAGGTAAAAAGGATATGATGTCATTTCAAGTGGTATGGGTATGGTGTTTTTGTTTGCTTGACTGATTATGTGCTGTCTATTTAATTTCAAAAACAATTTGATTACAAAAAAGCCTACCCACTGACATACAGAAGACGAGTTATGCGAAGAATCGAGTGAGGCAACGTTAAGAAAATTCTTCCAATACAAAAGAGAAAAAAAAATCCACAATATTTGTTTGAGATTAACGATTATTCGAGTTATGGGATGGCGAAGCATGTGGAGTCTACATTAGTTATGCTGACGAGTTACATAGCTTCAGCTCTGGACGAAGAGGATGTAGCTTGGGTTAACACACATCGTTTTGAATAAAAGAGCAAAAGTTCCACTATTTTCCATAAAATTTTAATTATCAATCGTTAACACAGATAACTACAGTAAACTGTAGAGTGTTTTTACTTGATCGGTGGGCTAATTTTGGAGGCAACACATGTTTGTTGCCACTTGCACTTGCTTTAAGCATGATTTCACGTTGAACTATCACAATTTCAGATGGTCTATCAAATAAATTTATTCTTTGATCACACCGCAGCATATTTACAGCTACTTATCTTGCAATTTACACGGCCGGATGTATTCAAGAAAAAATGATGAAAAGTGAAAAAAGAAATGATTGAGAAATAATCAAATAAGAAGCGCTCATATAAAATTGACTAATCAATTTCAGAGTATTTTTGCCAGCGCGAAATTCGTGTAATGTTAATATGCATATTGCAGCGGACTGAGGCATGGCTATTTCCCCACCAGGCCACTGCTGATGCAGACTGGAGCTGCATATAAGCCAGGGTTTGGCTGGGTAACATTTAGATTATTTACTTCCCTTTTTGTACGGATGATCTTTCAGTCATCCGTATAGGAACATGACGTATATTAAGGCCATTGACGTTGAAAGGAGCAGGAGTGTAGTCGCTGTTAATAACACAATTTGTAAAAGACAATTGTTAATTAGAAAGTATTACTTGTTTGTGATTTGCTCCAATGCAAAACTTTCACATGTAATTTGGTCAAAATGATTTATTCCATACGCATTTATTTTCCCCATATATTAACTTTTTTTATGAAAATTCCCGTCGTGATGGCGTCATACAGGCGCTTACTCTTAGACCCATATAATTTATTAATTTGTGTATAGCGTATTTTATTTACAATACTTCATCATGTTTTAACACGGAATAAAATATTATGAATAAAGAAGAAAGCTAGTATCAAAATTAAATTTAAATTCTCATTTTACCTATATCTAGCCGATACATTACTGTGGTTGCTAGCACATTAACTACCATGAACAGGTATATTTACACAAACACTTGAAGCCATACTAGTACATAGACTCCAGAAATCAATCTTTTTCAAACAATTAGAGCGAAAAAAAGCAGTCGTTTATTCTCACGGAGCACATATTATGCACTAATTAAATGACCTCACTTTCCACTCACTGAACAACCAGGGAAAATTGGCCAGTAAGAACGGTGGGAGGAGCGGTTAGACTGAATTTTGCATGGGAATGTATTCGATTGACCATATCTGTTCTACTATATTTAACTTTATGACTTAGGGAGCTTATGAACTATGTCAACAGCACTCTAGAGATACAACCACCCACTGAGCAAGCATCATGGGCTATGGAGAATCGAAGTTATCAGTAAGATGTCGGTTTATCACGTATGAAGGCGAGCAGTGATTTCACTCAAGAAACTCAAATGCCCATATTTTCTAAACGTTGTAGATTTCGTGCACGATCTTTGCAGCGGGAATCTCATTAATTAAGCTCTAGAAATTGGAGTTCGGCATTATCATTTTTATCGGAAAATAAAAACAAATCTAGGTCGTTAATTTACGGAATATTAAACAAATTAAATTAATATATTCAAACTAGCATGCATTTGCACACAGAGGGAATACATATGTAGCTGTTCCCAACGACACTGTTGAGTTGAAATTCATAAAATTGTTAGATCGCGAATAAGGCGCTTGAAGGCCGTGCCACTGAGACGCGCCTCCGTCTATTTCACCAAAGACAATTCGATCGAATTAAGTCAACTTTGGATAGGTCAAGCCCTCTGAAGTGGTTATCTGTTTGATAATCACACCTTAATTTGGCAAACAATTTCATGTGTCATTAGTTAAACAACTTAGAGCTTGCTCGGCATCTTTATGTCGTGAGGTGACAGTTTCTCACCCTTGCGTCCATTATTTCAGCATGAATATAGCATTGCTACGGTACGAAGAAGAAAATGTCACATTAGAACACATTGACGTTTATTGCATACTGTTTGGGGCCGTCTGCGATTGCGTCGGAGCACAGTGATGTTAAACAGCAATGTGAATGATTTATAGAAATAATGCATTTTCTAAAAGTCAAATACATTTCCCCCCAAAACACAAATAGCCACGTGGAATCTGAATCAACAGAACACCCAAAAGCAACAGGTGAAGCATTCCGAAATCCTATAGCCCGCTTGACACGCTGGGCAAATGGTTTGAAAATAGATTACCAGTAGCATTCCGAAAAAAGTTTCTAACATTTTGCATTGCCCTTCTTACCTTTTTTCAATGTGACGAACTTCCTGCAAAGCGGATGAGCTATGAGCTATCTATAGTACTATGTTCTCTATATCTGTAGTCCAAACAACTTGTTTTAATTGAGAAGTATCCTTTTCCGGAGAAGCACTAGAGGCATCTGATCAGCGCTGTCACTGGCAACCGAAAT
Organism: Lingula anatina; assembly: GCF_051362555.1. NCBI lineage: Eukaryota > Metazoa > Brachiopoda > Lingulata > Lingulida > Lingulidae > Lingula > Lingula anatina. The sequence continues at coordinate 62,169,718 of NC_141767.1, read as the reverse complement.
AAACACATTCTCAAAGTAACACGTGAGATGGACGTAAATGTCGCGGCACTGACAAAGTTTGAATTGGAAGGAACAACAGAGTATCCGATTAACTTAAGGACCGAATGCTCGTGTCTGTGACGTCGTTGTCGTAAAACGCTCGTGTTTAGGACCGGTCGTTATCACGTGAGGCACTCCTCCGTTCACCCTTGCGTTCATATATATTGACACATAGGAATCAATTAAGATCTAGCGCTAACAGTGCTTTAACGACAGTGATTTATAGACTTGTGCAGACCCTTCACACTATTTCAAGAGTTTTGAGTGCTTGCAAGCGGTGCTGTCTAATAAATAAAGTAGAAATGGACATTCACGCATTTGCACAGAATGTTTGAGAATGCGTGGAGGATTGGGTGTGCGTTTTTCTCCGAGAAATCGACTGATATTATTAGAGCTGTTAAGTACCACAAAATACCCACTCACTTATTAAGTCAAAAAGGTTTCAATAAAGTAAGAAGTTTGCTTCTGTTGTATTGGAAAAATGAGTGGTAAATACACATGAACGAAGCAGCACGGAATACTCGAGTGCATGAAATTGTGCATGGGAGTATTATCAAATAAATCTATCATTCATTTTGACCGTAATATGACAGTCGTGATCAGCATTACAAATCGTTCTTAGAATCAGCCCGATTTCTGAATATTCTCCCGACTTAACCTGTTTTTATATTATTACATATGGTTTGTTAACTATGAATCTGACCACAATTCTTCGTTTTTTCTATCATCCTTCCTTTTTTTCCGGGGTGGGGGGGGGGAGGTGAAAGGGGTTACTGGAAGATCAAGACAATCAAAAATAAGGACTAAGTTATATTACCCTCTACCCCCAAGGTCACTTTGCATCGAGCGGCCCTTTCTGTATTTTGGTGAAGAAACAGGCGCCGAATCCACCACACATTCCTTGTATTTGCATATGGGCATGCATGTACATTGACAGTTTTTACAAGAATTTCCTCTAGAGACCCGCGGGCAGTGGGGGTGGGGGTCGAAGGAATTGTTTTTCAGGTCCAAAAAGCTTTTAAGCTCTGTGAACAAGTTCTGTGTTTGTTCTAAGTTCTGTGAACAAACTTATTTTTGCGATAAAAAAGGTACACTTTTCAGACAAAACACTTGGAATTACTGGTTATAGACCTGATCTTACTATCTGACCAAGAAACCACTTCAACAAAATAGCGTTATTGGCATCAGCTGCCGACTTGCAGCGAGGCCCAATATGATAACCCCTCAAGTATAATTGAAAAACACCCACAGTTAAACACATATTGTTGACGTATGTTATAGTAATGTATAAAGGGCTAACTTAAAACTTTTGTAATCGAAGTTGTGAGAGCAATTGCAAAGTGCAACGACTGGGAAAGAAATAATGAAAATTCCTTCTGTTGTTAGCGAAGCAATATATAACGTTCGTCATGTTAAAGTACATGTATTTTAGCCTGTGAAGCGTCGGGAAAAGGTGTCACTGCGCACAATGCGAAACATGTCCATACACCCCTTATATCACGCCTAAGTGCTCTGAGCTCTTGGACACCCCCCTCCACAACGACCCATGTGTTTAAAGTACTGAAACGACAACGAAAAGAATATTCTGGGCAGAGAACTCGTTCAAGAGCGTCCCAACACGTAAAATGTGCTAGGTGAGATCAGTTGTCTCCTCTGACATACACATCTACCACACAGGTTAAAGTGATATATATATATATATATATATATATATATATATATATATATATATATATGGCAGACTTCGTTGAGCATCATACATGTATAAAGTGAGCGAAAGCAATTTTCCGGTGGATGTCGTCAAATAATGAAGTACCTTTAGATGATAAGTGAAGAAATACATTATAGGCCAAACCAGGTTTTAAGTCCGTTTTCTGCAACTATATTCCATGCATCCCTACATCATATAATAGGCCTACTTTCTAGGTTAATTTGAAGTAGCAAACCATATTTTAAAAATCTTATGTCTTTAAATCTCTGCGTCAGCCTGTTATCAACAAAAACATCACTTGGCACAGAAAAAAAAGACAAAACAGAAATATTATACATATATTATTGTCAATATTTATTGCAAGACTTTGAACAAGATATCTGTCACAGCACTACCAAAGCCTCTGTTGACATTTTGGTTGCTCTGCATGATCTACGCTTCAACTCCCTGATTAAAAATATCCTAAACCAGCAAGTAATGTGATATTTGTGACCTTAATCCAACACCAATAAAATGCAGCAGTGTCCTTGAAATATGAGAACCAGGCTAAGTATTATAATAATAAAATTTTTTTTTTTGAGATCTAAAAGGTAGGTGTCTCTTTTTTCCTTGCATTCATGTATATAATTAACAGTGACAAGTGGAAATTGCTCACAGCAGTGCCAAAAATAAATGCCAAAAAAAAGGGGGGGTATCTTGGCTAAAGAGGTAAGGGGCAGGGGAATGGATCTGCCAAACAATGCACCTGCGAGTTAATACTGCAATTAGTCACAAAGCACCAAGAATCCATTACCATTGGTAATCAGGCCTCATAAACTATATTTGCCATTTTTAAACACAAGCCTAAAAATTTGAGAACACAACTTAATGACTCCAGCCACAAATTAACTACCCCAACAAGCTTAAAGTTTCATTACACAAACAATTTGGCCAGCTTCTGTCCAGGTCTCTGGCTGTATACATATGCCTTCTACAGGTTTTTTTTATACAGCAGTTCTCAGCAATCTCCAGCTCATACGGAATGTACCGAACAAGTAGATAAGCTGATAAATGGTCTGGTAATGAAACTCTTTAATTGTGACAAGTAATTTGACCTTGGGATAGTTATTTTGTGGCTGGAGTTGTTAATTTGGGCATTTTTGTGCACAAAATCTGAGGCTTGGTTTAGAAAATTTTTTATCCATTTATAAAGTCTGGTAATGCAATCTAGATAATACTTAATAATACCACATATTATAATACTATTTATACACAAAAAGACATGCAATATTTATGCAATGTGTGTTTAATACTAGGAATGTACTATTTGCGACAAAACAATAGAACAACAGTTTCTGGTTAAATAAATCTTGAGATAAAGTAACAAGTGCATAGAATACCTGTTCATTCCTGAAATTATTGGAAAACTTACTGATATAATTTGACATTATCTTCCGTTAGACAATCATTTCAAACACGTGGGAACTACACTAGACAACCATACACCAGAGGGTTAAAATGTCCTATGGAGTCCTTACAATTTCTTCCATGAATTTTTAAGAGATTAAAGGATAACATCTTTACTTTGAAGCACTCATTGAAGATCACAGAAAAAAAAACTATCAATATGTCCATAAATCCATTGCCTGTACATAGAAATGTTAATGACACATTAATACTTTCTAATATATCTGATGTGAGGTATAAAACATACCTAAAGAAATATTCAATGATTTCAGTGATGCACCTTAAAATAATGAATGAATGAATGGGGAGCATGAGAAAAACATGGAATGAGTGACAGTAGCATACGTGAAAACCTGACACCTGAACATTCTTCTATTTTAAAGACTGGTTCACATGATGATAAATGACAATGAGTTTTCTTAAATAGAACAGAAAAAAAATGCCAAAAAGAAAAAAGCTTTGATTTTCTTCTTCATTTATCTTCAAAAGCACTCCCATCCAATTATAAATATTCATTTCTACAAAACTGTTCAAATCAATTTTTTTCAACTTTGATTAACCAACCATAGAAAATCAAGAAATTTTAGTCATGGTCTTTGTACATAATTAAGAAACGTTGCCAAGTAATAATTTTAAAAAAAGATCACAGTAACAAACCTTTTCACGTTAAAATTATGCTATCATAAATCAACCTTAATCAACTTTTGCTTCTAAAATCAGCATTATATTCTGAATATAACAGCCCTGTGGCAGAGATTGCATCCCCTAGACCTACTGTCTTCAGAGGGTTTTTACACACTAATACAGGACTGAAAGCAAATTTATAGCCTTCCCTTTTCCAAACAGATGAAGGTTCTGATGGATCAAATGACTTTTCATCACTGCTGCTGGTCAGTTTGAATTCCAGTGGGATTCGAAGATCTGCATTCACTGAGTCCAGGTCTTCAGTATCGCAGGCCTGCTGCCCAGCAGCTCGCGTTCCTGCTGCAACAGCCGAGGCTGTGTTACCCCAAGCGTTCGGCACAACACCGACAATGTGGTAGGTCAGCGAATGGAAGTGGACCCTGGTCAGTTTGGACTCGGGTCTGGACTTTGAATAGCCATAGGTCTGGAGTATCCACAGCACCATGTCACTGATTTTGTGTATCTCGGGCTGCTTGCCACTCTCATGTTCGTCAAAGTATTCCTTGTGTGGACCGTCTCCTACTTTTGATGCAAAACTGATTTCTTGTTCATTCAAACCCAAGGAAGAAACACTGGGGACAAGCTGAAAAATACATTGTAACATTATGAAAAAACTAATCAAAGTGAAGTACATATAATCAAGTTATTCAAATAATCTTCATATACTGATTGCATATTTTCAAAACACCTGCAATCTATTTTATAGCTTATAAAAACAAAATATTATCAAGAGAGAATACTCAATGCTTACTTAGTAAAGATCAAGTTCATTGTCTTTTTTATTATCAACAATGAAAGGTTTTCAAGCAGTATACAGGTAGGGACAGTTTTAAAAGCGCAAGCATAATATAAATCAATATCATGTGAAGCATTACGTAAATAAAACAGATCTGTGTGGTGAACTAAGGATTGCTTATGTGCCAACAAGACCATGGAAATATATGACCTGTACTAAACTACATGTAAGTAAAGGTTCACATACTAAGGAGGACACTACAGATGGCTCTATTGAACTGCCTTGCATGTAAAGGTCATATTAACTGCTGCAATAATTTTTTTCAGTCATTTTATCACTGGTTGTTCTATCTGTATCAGGTTAGCAAGAAAAAACTCTACACAACAAGAATACTTCACGAACTATGAAAACAAATTTACATCAAGGCCTGCAATCCTTTAGCTCATGAGAAACAACTTGACAAAATTATTTTACATAATCTCCCCCACCACCACCAAAAATAAATAAATAAATAAAAACAACTTAAAATCAAATCTTATCTTCACATCCTCATTGTGCTCATAATGAATAAATATCACAACTTGGCAGACACAGCTGCAAGCAAAGCTTTTATATACAGACTTTATGTGGATATGAGGACCAGAATCGTGCACTCCTACACACATAGTTTGCGCATGCAAGCAAAAATAAGTCGGCATTTGGACTCAACCTTTGCAGCTGTGCACACAGCATCAGGTCAGAAAGGTATTGGTGGCTGAAGTTAGTATGCACCAACCCTGCAGACCCAATGTGATTATAATCATGATTTATAACCACAAGAAGCCACTCTGATCACTCTTTTGTCAACCCCCATGGCTGTTATAACCATGATGAGCCAGAGGCAACATCGCTTCCACGGTTAGAAATCATACATCACATGGTCTGCTGACATGCCCATGCTTAGACAAATCGTCACAATTTGATTGGAAAATTTTATGCAACCTGGAGCTTTTAATGCGCATACAGAACTTATAGTCTATTCCCACTGGAATGCTAGTGTTATCTCTATGCTATCCCAGATTTGAATGATCTTGCTGCAGATTATTTAGAATAGCCTGAGAAAGATCTATAAATATTGAGTGGAAAAATTCTCCTTGTGGCACTGGTAAAGGATAATTTAAATGCAAATCTTATCATAAAGGCAGACTGGTACTTAAAAAACTCATAAAACTATAAACTATAACAAACATTTAACTAGAGGATCAGAGAGGCGATACCACCTCCTGGTATAGTACCACCAGCTGGGGCATGCACATTTGTGTGGGAAAGAAAAAGAAAGTGGGGTCCCACCTGTATGGGTGTGGTTGACAAGCTGCAGGAAATGCAGTAAACAAGGTTTTTTCTTTTCTTTTCTTTTTTCTTTCTTTGTACATAATTATCATTTATAAAGAAATTGTGGGGAACAGTGAAAGGTAAAATTCAAGGTTATAGTAAGATTGTAAATGTAGCACCTCGAATCTATGGTGTTTACATACTGTAATGGAAACAATGTTTAATGTTAGTTCATTTTCAGGTTTAGCTTTGTTGCCTTTAATCCACCTACACAAACCAGCTTAAAGGGATCATAACTGTTCATATAAGATCTATATTTCACAGTAAAAAACACTGTGAAAAACTCATAGAAATATAATATATTCTGTTTTACCACAAAAACAGCAGTTATAGCTATTATTCTGATATCTGACTGAGCTTGTCTTTAGAACACATGACCTCCATTCATGGCTATACTCTGTTATAATCTCTTAAAAGATTATAACAAAAAAAAAAAAAAAAAAAATTAGAAAAAAAACAGGGACTAATTTTAAACGTAAAAATGGATTCATTAACCATTGGTAAGTGTGGGAAAATTGTTGTTTACATAGGAAAATTCATTTTCAGGTTCAGTTTATGGTAAAACGTATGTCAAAGGTCAATTTCAAGGTCACTGTTGGATTAACAGCATATGACTGCCATAAGTCAATAGTAACTTTGGGCTTATCTCTGCTAGGTCTTGAGATAAAAGGGAAAGAAAATTTGCAAGGTTCAGTTTACAGCGAAAAGTAGGTCAAAGGTCAATTTCAAGGTCACAGTTTGACTGCCAATATATTACTTCCTATTCAAGGTCAATAGTAACTATAGGCGTATCTCTGCCAGTTTTGGGGTATTTCACATTTTATTTCACTACTTAATATTGTAATGTACTTTTTCATATAGCACAACTCGTAAACCATATCGAAAACAAAAACAAAACAAAACAAAAAAAAAAACAGGTACCACCTTCAGTATTATGCTTGACAAGCTGTACATAATGCAAAAATCAAGAGGCCTCTACTGTTTACAGTTCCAGAATTAGAGAGGATTTTCAGTTTTGGCATCTAACTAACAGCTGCTTCTCCCGTGAAAATGCACTGATTGACCCTAAACTCCTAAAGATGAAAGGAGTCCACAATTTTAACCCCCCACTGTAATATAAGAGCTTAAGTCTGTGTAGTTTCTGAAAATTGCCACAAAAAAAATTTTTTTTGCAGAAAATTCCCATTTTTAGACAATTTTGGCCTGTTTGACCTTGAAATAAAGGTCAAAGGTCAAATCCAAGGGCATATTTAGAATCTTTACATAGGACTTTCGGTCAGACTTCTATAGTAATTTTTCCCATAATTCCTTCAGTTTTGGAGATATTTGGCATTGAATTTTCAAAAATTTTGACAAGGGTGCATTTCCATGAGCGTCACGCCCAGGCCAATGCACCGACTGAGACCAAAAAAACAGGGGGTTAAGTTGAGATTATATGTAACCTAAATCCAAGAGATGGGAGCATGGGTCCATACGGTCTAGGAGGAGAAGCGGTAACGGTGACTTGTAACACGGAGCCGGCGGAGCCAACAGAGCCGTACGACACGGGTCGGGACTAAAACCATGAGCTGGTGGTACTAATAAGTTAATGTATCAGCTACCCTCATCTTTCCCATGTTTATTACCCATATTTCTATCAACTTCTATCATAAATGGGTACCCTTTCAGACAGAATATCGTGGCTACATCACAAAAAAAAAAAAAAAAAAAAAAAAAAGACAGTCTTTCATATCTTTCAGAGAATGGTTTCACTTTCAAATACTTAATGGGCATTTGATTTCAAAACAGATGCCAGAACACTACTGCCAAGGTTAAACCATATTTGGTCATAAATTCACATTTGCCAAAATAGCATGAAACATACATATCCCCATTGAGTTAGCATGATGGTAAACATTGCTTAAATACGTCTGATTGTCAGGTTTACTTATATCACTTAAAATTTTACCATTTTGGATTGATAAGCAAATTCTTAATTCACAATGTTTAGTGAATCAAAGGTAAATTTAGAAATCATACGTATTCAATTCTCTTGGATTGTGTGATTCACTTTTATAGAAATTACCCCAGTTTTCTAATACATTTGCTAGCTAGTTCGGTCTAAAATTACTTTTAGGATCAAAATCTAGTGGAAACCCTGTTCATATTCATTGATATGTTAATTGGTGACCTGCCATACCTCTCTAAAAGCACAAGCACTAAGTTGCATTTACACAAACAGTTTCAGATCGAACAGAGCTTGATCACAGTTAACAAATAAATGGCAGCATAAAAAGTTCACTGCAATACCTGAGAATGTAAAATTTCATTTGAAGACAACTTGTTTTGTAAACATCTATATCAAGCTACAACACCATTAGACCTGTGTCGATTCAATTAAACCACCAGTGTAAATACTACTTTTAAGGGCTAGCAATCTAGTACAAGGCAACACACTTGTTCATCATCATCATCTTTATCCTGCTGAGACTGTGGCTGACGAAGCCAAATCTCTGGGTGAGGCCCACCGCCTGTGTGACTGACAAAACCCAGTTCTTGTTCATTGAAACCAACAGAGCTAACAGAGGGCAGCACCTGCATTGCAAAGATATCTTAACTAGGAATGTGACTTGAGGAGAAACAAAAATACAATGACTCGAATAGATGCATATATTTAAAGCAAAGTAGCACAGAATCAATTAGAAGAGTTGAATCATAAAGAAATATAGTCAATAATCTGAGAAACTTTGACTGCTTTACCAATGCAAAAACTAAAACTTTATTAATTCATGTGCCACTTCATGCATCCCTCAACTGTTCCCAAAGATGGCATGCAAACAAAAAGTACATCAGACAAGTGAAAAACAAACAAACAAACAAACAAACAAACAAACAAACAAAAAATCAAAAGTGAAGGGAAATCTACTGTGACATGTTATAAAAAATACTACTCTGCCAGTCTGGTGTCACTCTCACATATTTTCTGTGCTCTGTTTAACCCAGCATTATCCTACACTCTACCAGGGCGACTGGTAGATTTTTCACAGATATTCACAGATATGTCTCTAGCTAGATAGATAGATGGTCATTTTGGTCTGAAGTCAGACTTCAGACCAAAATGACCATCTATCTAGCTAGAGACATATCTGTGAATATCTGTGAAAAATCTTTCAGTCGCCCTGGTAGAGGGTAGCATTATCCAATACATTTAGTAGGTCTCATAAATATAGTAAAGCAGATCTGGCTTTTGGACCACATCAACCAAATGCTACTCAGTTTTAGTTAGGGGGAGAACTGTTAATCAGTGTATTATCCACAACCTATGTTATCTTATTTCAACTGACAGAGAGGACACATTTAGACAGCATTGCAAATGGGTGGATGTTGGACGTTAATATGTCAAGAAAGTATTCAAAATGGTGGTAAAACACCTGGCAAATACTTGAAAATGAACCCACCTCATCTAAAATCTGTTTAAGAAATCTCTCCTCTGCCATACTGGCCAGCTCTAAATGTACAGGAATACTGTCAGGTAATTTCTTAAGAGCAACTCCCAAATTGAAGACCTTCTTGCTCCAGAACTCCTCTCCCTGTCCTTCCAACTGGTTCAGCCCAGACAGCACCACTAAATCTGGCTTAAACTCATCAAATGAAGCAAAGAAAGTGTCCATCATGGTGGCTTGACCATTGGCTATGTCGTAGGACGTGATAAACCTGTTGGCTACAGGGGCAGTAAACGCTCCCCATTTCTCTCCCCTTTTGTACTCCATGATAAGATGGACCTCATCCTGCTCATGGGAACTGGCTTTTGGGACATATATAGTTTTGTTCAGCAGCTCTTTTAGTTTTGGTCCCACTGGTCCTACTAATTGTACCTACATTGACAAGATTTAATTGGTGTTATCCCAAGTGTGGCAGAGACAAATTGTACCATTATGACAAAAATTATGATTAGCTTAAAAAGCCTCCAGCATTACCGAGGTTACATTTTCTTATATAAACAATATGCACATGTATATAATTTTCATGTGATTTACTTGGAAGTGTTCATTACCTGAGTATCTGGGAAAATAGATGTAATCTTTTGGGAAATCAGAGCAGCATTGCCACCAATAAACCACTAAAAGTAATCACAAAACAGACAATAATTATTTTGTGTTTAGCTGGCTGAACTATAATTCTCTCCTATATTAAAATATCACTAAGTATACAATCTAATGTTTATGAATTAAAGTTATTACTATAATTAACTATTATTATTATACAATTAATAATGTAATGTTAATACATTCTTGATATCATACATATATATCATTGGTTTCATGAGTAGAATACAAAAGGACAAGCAAAACTAAATATCAAAACTAAACAAGAAATATAATATTAAGAAAAACTTAGTTTGGACTACCTGTACGTCTTATTGAAAAATGAAAATTAAAGCAGCATACCTCACTAGACTTCAGCGTAGCTGCAGCTTTGACCACAGTATTTTTATACAAGGGTCCATCAGTGAAGGGGCGCTCTGCTGCAGCTCCTTTGGAAAAGTAGTGAGTGAAGGCCTCTTGCATGTCTGCTATTGATCCCACTGTCCTGTGGTCCTTCTTCTCCCCAGGGGTCACACCCAGTGACTGCAGCAGCTCAGTGCCTCGAACTATTAGATCCACATTGGCATTCAAACTGGAAAATAACATGATGACATTTAAGTATATTTACCATAAATAAATTTTTTTCTCTAGCGCTTCTACTGGTATGTTGAATTAAATTTGTATGCATCAAGTACCAGCACAATGGTGCTAAGTGCAAAGTATTAATTTATAAAATGTGACAAAATATTTGTTCTAATATAAGGTTGTTTTAATCTGATGACTTAACACATTCTTATCAAGTTTGCGACCTCTAAACAGCTTTTAAACTATCTTCTTAAGGTCAGTGCCTGATGTAGGATGAACCTTCATATATCAGAAGTACATGTACTATCAGCCCACATTTTACTTTAAGTAAATAACGAACAACAAAAGTGCAGTAATAACAATCAATCAGACCACAGAGTATATTTCTTATGAAAATGCAGATGTCCTTCTTCTACACGTGATACTGTTAAGTAAGTTCATATAATATACTCACCTGATTAGCCATTTTGTTAATAATAATAATATTGATAATAATAATAATAATAATAATAGAATCTGTTTCTTTATAATAATATCCTTGCAGTTATATATGCCGCATAGAACATTTTAGTTCAAAGCCTAAGAAATAAAAAAAAATTAGCTGTATCGTGGCGAACTGGCCATAATTGGTTATTTTATCTACTGACCCAACGGCAACCTTCTTAAATCTTTTGACTGGGACAATAATTCTCTCCTCCCAGGCAGCGGCGACCAGTTCTTCAGCCTCCGATGATGCATCACTGATTTCGTCGTGCTTTATATGCCTTCCATAAAAGTACGCAATCAACAAAGCACCGACAGCGACGATCAACGTCTTGGATATCATCTTATAGGGACCAATTCCTCTCGATCGGCATCAGTAAGTGGCATATACAAGTAAACTGTGCCACGTGCCCAACAACAACCGGTCAAAATATAGGTCAAAAAAGTTCGGATTGGATTAGTAAAGTGAGCAATAAGATATACCTTAAGAATTTTTAATGATACCATATTCATTGTGTTTTATGGCAAGTGGGTCTGAATGAACAAGAATAATCAAGCCATCTATTTGACATATATATCTATTCTTGAGCAACATTCAAAGGCGCGCAATAATTTTGACCTAGTTAAGATTGAATTAGGTCAAAATGGCCGACATGGACTTGGAAGTGTGGAAGGGGGATTGGGATTTACCGTCTGTAGACACCAATTGTTTGACTGTCTTGGTAAGGCGTTGCTAATCAATAGTATTGACAGATCTGCGTCTTACTGCGACCAATTATTTTGCACTAAATAATTTACATCTTGCAGATCTGACCCTCATACTAGCAAGCAAATTTTTAAAAAACTTAATTTGGCAAATGTGTGTGGTGGTGCATCACATGTTACATCACTGAAGTATTGTATTATTACTAACTGTGGTTAAAGTTACACATGAAAATAAAGTCGACATACCAAAGGAAAAAAATATTGAATCTCTCAGTCAGCCAAAAATAGCTTTTAAATGGCATTTTCTTCAATTTTGTGTTTGTTAACTTGACCATTTGATTCGTCCTTCCAGTTCATAAAAGTCCATCATATGCTGTACACAAGTATAATGCATGTCTGCTGCAGGCACAATAGCATAAATATTCAAATGCAGGTTGGCAGAAACAGCAGAATGTTATACACATGTACATTGTATATACCAAGGGGGTTGAAGTATGTTCAGTTCATTGATAACCCTGAAGTAAGCACAACACCTGTACTTTATTTCATGGACACATTTGGGTTAAAGAATTTAAAGTCAAGCAATATTGGTACTTGGTTTATTATGTTAAGTGAACTTTGTATAAAAGATACAAAATACAAGAATTTACAATGAATTTAATGTACATGTACCTCCTCAAAAGCTCATCATCATTGTGTACAGTGCAGAAAAAAAGCAGAAAGTATCTGTTCAAATATCACTATTTGGGTAGTATGAGATGGCATGCTTTGGCATTCTTAAAAATGCTATTAACAATGGTAGACTATATGATGAAATTTAGTTAGATCTTGTGGTAAAAATTTGACACCATATGTAACTAACTAGTACCAGTATATGGCAGATAGCCATGATGACAAGTATCTCACTATACCCACGTTCTTGATGCATGTAGATATGATACATAAACTTTGCACTAGGGGTTAATACAAATTTTGGGAAAAAATGTGTATGCATACGCGACTGAAAAGAAAATATAACTTTAAAATGAAACACTTCAAGATGTTTCATGAAAGCTAGTATCCATCAAATTATGTACTACTAGAAATACTTGTATTTAAACAGTGATTAAAAGTGTTAAGGGATGATAATTGAAATAATGTATATTGCATGTCCTTTGCATATGATTTTGTTTAACTTCTATGATAACTGTTTTTTTTTTTAAATTATGAGTTCTTTAACAACAACAAGCTTGTTTTGGTCTCCAGGCATACTGCAAGTTTTCTGGTGTCAGTATTGATATTAAAGCCACAAACAACCCAAGGAAGTCACCAACTGGTAAGTGATTATGTCTCATAATTTCTACATTAATTTAATATTGCAAGGGCAATGTTATATGTTAATTGATGTTTGTTTGTTTGTTTGTTTTTATATCTATATGACCCTCACATCTTTTACTTCCTCCGAGCTTCATGATGTATATATAATAAATGAGTGCTTTTTCCATGGAGACTATCTCGGAAAATCTTTTAAAAATACTGTCAATAGAAACATACATGATTAGAGTATAAACTCTCCCAAGATTAGCTTGATCAGTTTTGAGTGTCCAACGGCTATCCCACCCTCTAATGTGTAAATGAACTTTTATTACTTTTGTCTTTTCAAGTGATTTCTTTTAATATCTATAGCATGTATATATTTGCAGCTTTAAGGAGGGAATGTAGGTTTGAGATTTTCTCTTAAAATAAAGGTCTTGGCTTTTTTATTCCTGTCACATTCATTTAACGTATCTTCAAAATATCTAATTATGCTTGGAACACAGCTTTAACTTCATCGTGTGACGTAATATTGGGATTTTGGGGACAAAAACACCATTTTTATACACCTGATTTTCTCAGGCACCTGGACAGCTATAAACTTGCTTTTGATGTCATTATGACACTTGAACAAAGTACTACAGCATGGAGTCAGGGATTTTTCTTCAGACACTTATTGTTGATTTTATCTATAAAAACGTGAAATTACATCAAAATATTAGGAAATTTTCACTTTCAAAGTCTATAAATTAGAAAAGAGAGGATCAATCAAAATTTCTTAAAAAGCACTTTTAGAGCATACTGTTCATAATTAGCATGGTGAATTTGGTCTCCCTCAGGTGTACAGGTAGATAGTTAAAGCTTGTTAAGATAACGCTATCTCGTCAATATTGAAAGCAAAGAAAACGAGCAAAAATCCTTTCAGTGAAGTTAATTGTCCATATAAGCAAATAAAATTGTTGACAGCTTTACCTGTTATCGTTCTGACGATCGCGAAGATGGGTACTCTTTTGCCGGTTGAAATTAGCTTGTTTGCATGTATTTGGATGTCAGAAAATCTTATTTTTGTATCAATCTCACCTCCTGTTAGTAACTTCAAGGGGTTACCGCTAGCACTGCCAGAATGATTGACAGGCAATCTAGTAAGCCCTAATGACCCAAGCAATCAGTGGCCACGTCAATTGCCGTCGGGGCAAGTGTTAGGGATGCGCTCTAGGATGTGCACACAATAGCAGCATCGCATGCGGTCTTGTCCACATTCGCCAAGCGAAAAATGGTTCGAAAACAGGTGGAAAGGTTAGATATTATCATTGTTGATTTTCCGATTACCAATGGTAAGCAGAAATAAATAGGAGTTGAGCCTCGATGCTAGGGCCGAATTGCCCAAGTTGCATAGATTCAGGGGCGTAACCAGACCTTAAAAAAATTGTACGCACAGATTTTTTACATTCCCAGCAAAATATAGACTAACGCAAGAGATGAAGGACAGCGTAATCACAGCATATGTACCACACACCGCAGCTTAATTTCCATTAATAATAAAACATCATTTAGTCAGAAATATTCTCGCAATTAAAAAAGTTTCAATAAAGTTATTACCCAGAATGGTATATTTATTTAAAAGGAGGCTAGCTTCGCATACGTGGAACGCCCTTCGAATAATCCTGGATCCGCCTCTGAGTTGAACTAACATTAGATTTCATTAACCTTACATGTGGATGCATGGCTCCCCATAACAACCAATTGTACGACACGACAGAGCTCTGATACATCTAAGTTTTATTATATGTTTGTAAAAATTGTCCATGTCACCCTATTAGTTTGGAGGGATAAGCTGGGTCAAGTCCGTGTCAAAATTCTTTGACGCTTTGCAGGAAAAATCCTTCCTTCGTTTCTCTAGCTCCTTATGAAACCTGGTGTCCAGATTTTATCTAATGCCCTCAGGGTTGCGTGAGCTGCTCTTTGAAAATAACACACAGGTAGATTTTTACCTGAGATAAATATTGCCAGCGAGGCTTCAGGTGAGTTGTGGGCCACTGAACCCTCCAATAAAGAGGTAAAGGAAGTTCCAGTTAGATGGACGATTAAGATAAAACTTGTTAAGGTTTCAGGCATTGTTTACCTCAGTTCAATAAAAGTATGCAAGACGGGGGGAGGGGGGTGTCAGAACAATTGTGCCTATACAATTGATACAGAGGATTTGTTCATACAGGTGACTTTGATAAGCAGAGAATTTCTTTATATTCCGTGAAAAATACACTAAATTTATATAAAATAATATCATGGTTGGCCAAAAAAATGTACGCACAGTGCATCCGTGCGTATGCCTAGTTACCCCCATGTATATTTTTAAAATCTAACACTAAACTGCATCGACCTGTTGGCGAAAATGGATAGAAAGAATGACTATTGTTGTCACGGGTAGCAAGCAACGGAATTTTCTTCTTTTCTTTTGCGTATCTCAAAAAGTTAACAAGAAAATCGAAAGAACGCGTGTAACAACAAGCAATATTCAAGGGAGAACGAGTATTTCGAGCAAATCCAATGTGTCGGAAAAGATTCATCTTAGCGCTGATCACAATCAAGAGAGACTATCAAAACAGCTTAAGCGGAACAATAGGCACTGCTTTGCCGATCGCTGTTTATGACAAAGGGGGCATGGCGCATCCCTGTTCTATTGTTTCCCTAGACGTGCTGATGCTGCTAAGGTCCGCCCACCGAGTTTACCCATGCCAACGGCCCTTGACAACGAAGGCGGGGCATATACCAGGTCACCGATGTCGATGTGTGCAGCATCAGAATAATCAGAAAAAACAAATTTTTTGTTCAAAATGTAAAAATTTTATTCTGTTAAACGTTAGATACACGTTTAACCAATAATTAGACAGAAAAAACCAAAAATGGCTATTTTTAGCTATATTTGGGTACATCCGCTCCTTAAAAATATTTATGTGACCACTTGCATTACTTTTTTTCATTGATGAACTGTTATTTCTATTTGTAATCATTGTGGTAGGTGCACATGAATGTGTTTTTTAATTTGGTTGTTCCGTGATTGTGTCTCCAGGCTGTTTGCCGGTTCTCCGTCACAATGGGAGTGCCTACACAAAAGTAACAGATATCTTCAGCTACCTGAGACGCAAGGTATACACTAAAAAAGAATAAGCAAGTCAACTTCAATTTCGTCACTTTCAGAATGATTGATAAAATATGTCTGTTCTATTTGATGAAATGACTAAAAAACAAATATGGATGAAAAGAAAAACTAGAATATATTACAATATATTGATGATGATGATTTCTTTACAAAAAAGATAGGAAAATAAGAATGCAGTATTTATTTGAGTTATTTTATTCCAGAACTGGGGGATAGATTTTGAACTGAATTCTAAGCAAAGCGCTGATATATTGGCATTCACTTCTCTGTTGGAAACAAAACTTCTTCCTGCCATAGTAAGTATAAAAGTATTAAAGTTATATAGGAGATTGAAGATGATGACCTTCCATTCATAAATATGCAAATAGTCCATGACAATCATAAAGCCTTGATGAAAAACTGGTCTAAACTTAATGAAGGTCATTAAGAGACTAAGCCTGTTAAAATTGTGCATTTGTAGATAAGTCACATTACTTCTTGCTTCTCAGTTATGAATCAACTGTTGCTTTTAAGGTATATGCATTCAAGGATGAAGTAAAAATTAATTTTCTTTATTGGGAACAACACGGCATGCAAAATCCCTTATCCCATACTAAGTAATAGGTTATTGATCTGTGTGTAGCATTGGAGATGCGGAGAATGGCAAAGGTTCGGTCATTCATGCAATCATTTAATCTCAAACTTGATTGGATAAATGCGTCCTTCATTGAACCAGGTTTGAATTTATGATGAATTGTATAATTTCATTAAGCAGTGCTTTTGATTTGTGTATCATGCCACTGTTTCCCATTGCCTAACACAGGTACATGTATAACTGCAAATTAAGATGTTGAAAGACACACAGAATCTTGAAATGATTTAAATACTAAGGATAAGTACATGGTTAGCTTATAAGATACAGTGTCCTGCAAATGATGAAAATTAAGTTAACCTAAATTTATGTGATCCATTTGGTTGTTTTTCAAAAATGTGATCTTAAAAGTTTGCATCGATCTATGCATCCACCCTTTCTTCCCTTCCTACTTTTGTCTATCCATTCATCTATTTATATGTATATTAATTTATTTTGATTTTAATTTATTTTGATTTATTTGTTTTTGTATAGTTTATTTGTATGTTTTTTTTTGTTGTTGATGTCCATTCAGACTGACAGACATACTGATAGACAGACACTGAGTGACATTAGCAAGTCACCATGACAGACATACTGATAGTCAGACACTAAGTGACATTAGTAAGTCACCATGACAGACATACTGATAGTCAGACACTAAGTGACATTAGTAAGTCACCAGCAGTTCTTTGAAGTTTAAAGCTAACTGTATTTTTCAAACCAGATATAATTTTAAACCAGGGCTTGATAGACAGTGGCCATTCTCATTTATTTGGCTAAATAAGTAACTGCCTACAGCTAACAGAATAATGAACATTTGTTTTTTGTTGTTTAAGTGCATACTCTGATGAACAGCCCAGAGGTGATATTTTAGAATGCAGTAGTGGAGTATAATCCAGACAGATGTGCTAATTACTGATTAATGAAGTTAGTTTTCCGGCAGCAATGTTGAAAAAAAAGACTGCATTCAGATTCACACATCATACTAGCTGGGTCGATCCCACTCCGTAGAGGATACTTATTAGAGTGCCATCAGTGGAATCAGCTTAATTGTCTGACAACCCTCCTCCAGCAGCTAGGGGGTAGTCAACTAATGTGTGCTGATTGCACTTCAGCAAGAATCCAGAGGTGGACCAACCCAGCTAGTACAGTGTGTGAATCTGAATGTTCCCTAAAACAATTAAGTGACAACAGACATGCACAGCTACCTCCAATGGAATCTTGAACTAAAATCTGTTCACCTGGCTCAAGGTCTTACCATTGTTTGGAGAGACATTAGTCAAAAAAGCATCAAGGCAATATAATCAATAATTGTATGTGTAACTGACGTAGCCAAAAGAAATAATCCACAGCAAAACATGCTGGTATTTTGAAGCTTACAGAATAAAGACAATGTAGCAGTACTTTGAAAACAATGTGCATGCAATTTAGATCATATTCCAGAACAACAGAATGATTAATGATTTCCCCAAGAATTTAATAAACTCTCTCCAGGTACATTGTAAGAGTCATTGTTTCTAGAATGTCTGAACCATAACATGTAGTGGTTGTTTTTATTCATTCGTGACCTACATTTTTTTTCATTTAAAGTAATCTAAATCCCTTTGATATGACTATAGCAGCTGCTCATTAAAATCATTAAAATGATGTTCTGGCAGATGGCTAGGCCAAAAGAAAATCTGCGTTCAAGGTTTTCTATGCAGGGTTTAACTGCCAAATGAATTTTCTGGGGTAGGGGGAAAAGCTCTTACTGCTGAATCATAGATGAACCCATCACTTAGCTTGGATTCAATGGTTTATTCCATTTTTAAGTTTCAGAACCAGACATTAACAACACCATGTCTTCCAGTACATTTCAAAAGGAACTGTCAACTTCAAGCACTTTTACTTAATGGATTTTTAAGCTTTGATGGTCTGAATTGGGAAAGATTAAGAGCTTTGCAAGATATGTAGGTATAGAAATATGACTTTGGGAAATGTTCAGATGTGTTCAGTAGACCTATACCTTAACTGATGAAAAGTAAGGAAAACCAAACGAGAGATGGGAAGAAAAACAAAGATCAAATATATTAGTATATGAGCGCATTCAGAATAAGAAGAGATGCCAACTAACGGATCCGCCAACTAAATATGGCCGACCCCACTTCAAAAACGATGTGCTGATTCCTGATGGTCTCCCTACCTCCACACGCACCATTAAATGGATTAAATCTTGGCTACAATGTTTCATTGCTAGGAATTAGCGGCACCGGCATCATGGAATTAGCGGCACTGCTTTTGAAGTGGGGGGCGGCCATATTTAGTTGGTGGATCAGTTAGTACTCGGATCATCTGTTCTGAATGTGCCCTAAGAGTGCTGGTACTTGTAAGTGTTGCATGTGATGTTCAATTTCTGTGTTGTTCATTTAATCGGGCATTTGACATTTGGTTAGCCAACCAAGGTCACAAAAACACTTTGTTTTATGAAAGTCCCAATCAAAAAAACCTGATTTCAGCAGAGGTGGTAAACATTTCACAACAAACAATTATTGGATTAGACATGCAAACTCAGAATTACAAGGGCAAAAATGGTGTGTTGTTCTAAAAATCCAGACTCTTGGGAAAGATGGTATCCATTGGGAACATAATTTTTGGTAAAATTTACCTGATGTTAAATCAGCATAGGTCACATGGGTCTTGTTCAGCCATCAGGACACTGTTGTGCTTCTCATGGCTCATTAGATCTGACATGCCAGGCAATGGATACTTATCTTGAGTGTACCCATCAGTACAAGGCAAATACATCCCTATCAAAAAGCACTGGAAAATTTGTACTTTGAAGTATTTGGTCCACTTAGCAATAAACTTCTAGTGGGCCTCCAGCAGGAGTGAGAAGTGTGCCCTTTTTTAAACATTTTATTTCAGTAGATGTAGATTTTTATACCTGTAGACCCCTTTTCAGGGAAGTTAGGACGGTATTCCTTGCTTCTGTTATGCTTGCCCTGTGGAACTTATTTCAACCCTGTTGTAAGTTAATTATCCCAACTTAGTTAAATGCATTGTTGTTGAATCAGAATATACCCCTGGTGTGTTAATAAACAAAATTCTGACTTAAAAATGCCTTCATCAAAAAACAAAATTTATACTGCACCAAAATAAATTGATGCAAAAGTGAAATACAACCCACCCATTTAAACTTGACTTTTACTGGTGAATCAAGAAAAGCTGTGAGAATGTTATGATATGAAATGTTGTGTTGCTCATTTAGCTGACAAAATATGAAATATTAAAACTGTTTTACTGAAAAGCATTTTAATCAATGTTTTGCATTCTAGTCATGTTTTTAAGGATCTCCTAAGTTTTAGATATGAATATTTCTATCTTTCACCTCTATGAGGCAGCTTATAAATAAGAAAAAAAAACATATTTATTTTGAATTATCCAAATTTTCATTTCTTTCCAGCTTCATTTGTGGTGGGGAAATTCTCAGGTGTTTATAGACATCACAAGGCCCTGGTATGGCAGTGCTGTGGGGTTCCCACAGAGTTTATATGTGCCTAACAGAATGCATAAAGCTGCCACAGATAGAGTGGAGACAGAATGTTATCCACACCTAGAAATGACTCCGCAAGAGAAGGAAAATTTGGTATGAAATTAAATAATGTGCATGTATGAGTATTCATACTCTCCGTTGATGATAGTATGAACTATGGTGCGTGTGTCTTAAGTTTTACTTGCATCTACCCATTTATAGAATTATTAGCATTCAACTTCACAACATATGTGTTACTCTAAGAGACCAATCTAAGCAGTCAGAAATGTAATAAACCACGATAAAGTGTTTGTCTTATTTTATACCGCTTTGCTGCATTAAGTCAAGTTTACTTTACTTGTGAAAATGACAATATCAATTGGTAGATTTCTGTGAAAAATCATTTCCAATTTTAGAACAGAAATCAAGTCTCTCTGATTGAAGTTTACACAAAGAGCATCAAAAGTAAACAATCAGATGGTTATGTAAAGATACTATTCATGAGATGAGGTGCTGAAGTGTGCTTGTAATTTGGCCTGAAAAAAATGCAAACTAAATACACTTTAAAGCACTGTAAAGAGGCTAAATCAACTTTAAAAGGTCTTCCTTTGATTGAAAGGTGAGCAAATTGCTCATTTTCTGCAAAAGTTGTGTAGGCGGAACACTGAGAGTAAAATTAGAAGATTCATGTTGGATCAAAGAGATAGTGTCAGTGAAGTGAAAAGCAGTTTTCTCCTCATTGATTTATCTAATGTGAAAGACATTACAGTCTTGATGAGATACATCCACATTATTCTTGTAATAACCTATATGGTGGTATGGGGTCATATTATAGCCATTTGACATTTTGAATTTGACAGAAAAAAGTTCTATGAGGCACACAATTTCATGGTTATGTGACCGTGTTATGATCATGTATTTTATCTAACTGCTGAGCTGCTATAATTGAAACTTTTTTTCTTTTTGAGCTCGGGGTAGGGTATGTGAGACATGCAGACATTTTACAAGCTAAATTTTTGTAAATGGAGAATTTTTATCAGAAATTTGTGTAATAAAAGAAAATGTGGTGGGATTTAAAATCATCTTAAATATTCAATAATATTTCATACTTGACTGCGTGGTTCATGGTTTATAATAGTAGTCCAGTGAAAAAAAAAAAAACCGTAAAAACTATGAAACCAGTCTTTGTATTGTTGTTTGTCAACTTTGCAATAACATTGTCCAGGGTATCAAACCGTGGACACATTCAGACAGTTTCAACTAAACCTATGTTAACGTCCAGGATGTAGATTAATTGCTTGCTTATACTGATATGAACTGTCAGGATAATACTGGGGAGCTCATCCTTTCCTTCATGTCATTCACCTTCCCCCAAAGGTATCCAATACTTTTGACTGTTACCCAAAGATCATTATTGTTATTATTTTTGTGGCTGGTGTTCATTACTTTTAAGGTGAACGTTTCATGCTTTTAATAACATCTCGTCTTGTTGTGAGATGTGCAAACAGTTTATTTGGTCTCATGACAGCGTCATTGTGCCCTTGTGGCACTTCATTATATTAGTTGTTAGCGAACTCGAATGACATCTTGATCAGATCTCAATTTGTCACTTGCGTCAAGCAGACAGATACTGGTGTGGTTATTACATTCTGCACAGATATTGGATACTGAGGAGAATTCTGTACTTTATTTATTGAACATAACATCGCTTCTAGAAATGCGCGACACGTGTGAGATAATAAGTATACATGTTCTTATTGATAGATGGTTAAACTGTAATGTAATTACCTCTCTACAGAACTTTGGAATACATTTTTGTGTATATATTGGTGTAAGTTAATAGAAAAGGGATGTATTTTCTATGTTAACATCTTTTCATTTTCAGATTTACAAGGAAGCCCAAGAGTGCATTACATTACTTTCAAAGAGATTGGGAAATAAACCCTTCTTCTTTGGCAAGACGTAAGTCTTCTGTTTCTCTTCGGCATCTAAACAATATTTTTAGATAATGCAAACACACTATCCACATCCAGTGTAAGCAATGGGTGTTTGTAGGGCTGTTATGAGCTGCACTGTATGTGAATTTTTTTTTTCATTTAACTCAATAGCACAAGGTACATGTATGAGTCCTGACTTTTAACTTTTCTTGTGACTTTTAACATGTGGTTTTTAAATATTAAATAAACGTTTGTATTTAATTGCATTTAAATCTATGACACAATTTTCCTTTTCCTTTCTGTATATTCTACAGCATTTTCCTTTCATTGCCCTTTGATTTTGAATGTGATCTGAAAATGCACTCTGAAAATCCACTGTTTTTTTTTTCTTTTTAATTTAACACAACCTCACTAAATATCAAATCACTCCTTCAGCTGCTACATTGTTCCTTTTCATTTACTGTTTCAGTGGTGAACTCTCTAATTTTTGGTTTTCATTTATCTAACCTGTAACACGGTTGCTTTTTCAGCCCATCATCATTAGATGCCATAGTTTTTGGTTATCTGGCCCCAATGTTGAAAGCCCCCTTACCAGTGAACCCCTTGTCCAAGCATCTTGGCACCTGTGATAACCTGTGTCAGCTTTGCAGCCGGATACTGAGCAAATACTTCCCACTAAGCAGAGAAGGTACATTATTTTTGCATTAAAACTTTCTATGTTATAACCTGTGTCAGTTTTGTTGCTGGCATTTGCTATAGCATCTTAAAGTATGATTGTAACTTATAGCATTTTTATTTTTTATTTGTAACAGTTAAACTTTAATGTCTACAGATACAAACTGGAGTAAGGTCAAAATACACTAGGATATGGTGCCCCTTGCGTAAACAGAAAATGAATTGCATTTTTAAGACAGTAAATCAAATATTTTAACTTAAACCCAGTTTTATGTAAGTCTCTTACAACATTTGTATGATTTTCATTTTTAAAGCATGATTTGGTTATTACTGGCATATAATGGCAGTCCTTTTTAATTATTATATGACAAACCTCAACTTGAATTTTATATCTGTATGTACTTCCTGTCTTTGGTTGAACTTTACTCAGATTTCTTTCACATCCACAATTACACCTTTTATGCCTGTTATCAGCTTTTTTTTCATATTTTTTTTGTTGCTTAGCCACCGTGGCCATGATAGATATGATACCAAATCTTTTGTGGATAACTGGCTTTCACCTGCAACCTTAATTGACATATTGCTGTCTAGTCAGTGTAAAATATTATGTAACATGGTTTGTTTTGATATATAGCCTGGATGGTGGCTTATTAAGTACAGCAGGGTGTAAGTATTTCATAATACCCCGAGGACAAGTGACAAATGTGCCACATTTAAGTAACAAATTCCTAATTGCATCAAGAATTTTAGGAGTTTTTGTAGGTTATTTGCTGCCCCTTTGTCCCATGTAAGTCCTTAGTTCACACCTGAGGTGTAAATGAAAACCAGTGTTGGGTGTGAAAATCAAAATAAATTTAGAAAACGGCTCTCACAGTACTTTTAAAGAAAATTTAATTGGCTATTGTTTTTACTGAAAATTGCAGGCAAGGTCCACTCACATTTTAGCTTAGCCCTGGCAGTGTGAGGAATTTCATTTATTTTTTTTTCTCTACGCCAATATAGGTACATTGATAAAATTGCCATACAGTCTGAAAAACAAAAAAAAAAAAAACTAAATCCAAACAGGCTTTTGTTAATGCTACAAGGTTGAACTATTTATATGATTAAACTAGTGATAGGATGGAGACTACTGAAATCAAAACATCTTTTTTTTTTGTATAGCATGCTTTGAATTTTGAACTCAAGAAGCACTTTTGTTTTGTCATATTGAGTCAAAAATACATGAATTTTCAGCCTGGGTCATAGAACCACTGTACAGATTGATTCGGGAGATTTTTTCTAATATATTTGGACTAGATCCCTATACTGCTACTCATCAAATCATGAACATTGTACTCATCAAATCATGAGCAGCTAAGGGTGTAGTTTTCTTGTTGTTAGACTGTTGCAAATAAATTTAACCTCTCCATTAACATAAGGCATTTGTAGAAGTATATTGGTTTCTTGCCTTTCACCTGGAAGCTAGAGATGTCTCCTGACATGGCTTTTAGACTGTCTACATTGCCTTTTATCTCTCCATCTTTTTCTATTTCTGGTCATCTGCTGTTTAAAATTTTTTTCTTAATATTATATTATACCATTTAAGGCTTCATTTTTTTTCTTCACTTTTTGAAAGTGAACATTGGCATATCCAATCCAGAATCAGAAAATTAGATTAGACCAAAAAAGGAATAAAAATATTCCTGCTCTCAGCATGTTTCACTATGTAAAAAATAATGAATTGGCAGAGCTGAAGGTATGTCCTCCCTTAGACCAGCCTGGGTCTTACATACGTAATCAGTTAATTTTGATGTACTCCTTATCTCCAGAACTAGAAGAGAAAAGAAAACGGGAGGAGGCTGAGAAAGCCCGGGCACAAGAGCTGGGTGACTTTCCTCACAGGACCAGGAACATTGTTCTGGCTGTACTGTTTGCTCTTAGTTCCATGGTGGCCTTTACCTTCTTCACTGGCATGTTGGCTCTGGAGATTGTTGATGCTGATGGCGGAGGAGATAATATGTCAGAACCAAAAGGACAGGGTAAAAGGAAGAGTTAGGCATTTTGACATTTTAGGTAAACATGGAATGTGTGATTTTGCTGAACAAAGTAGAAAGAAGTTAATGCCAGAACAAATGTATGATATACTTGTAGAAAGTGCTAAGTTAATGTAAACTGACTTTAAAGATTATTCTAAGTGATTTATAATTATTTTACATGAAACTGATGCTAAAAAATTCAAGTTAAAAGTAATACCACTTTAATCTTAAGTGTATTATACAAAACTCTTGATTTCACTGGTTCCAAATTGCTTGATGAGGTGTATATAAATAGATGCATTTTCTATCAGTGGCCAATTATCAGTACCTCAGAAGGGAAGGATGAAACCACTGGAATCCACTTACTTACTTAGGGTGATGTGTACATACAAGCTCTAGGCATTTACTAACATGTCTAATACTTGTACTTAAAGGGGCTGTTCATAGGGTTTGGGAGTAAATATAAAATGTATCTCACTGCTGTGGCTGACAGTTTACAAGAAATAACTGACTTACACCCCAATGAGTTCATTACTTATAAAATTCCTCAGAGATGTACGTGTGTCTTCAGAAGACCACCATTTCTTCAATGGGCATCAGACAGGTGTATGTTTACATTCCTCCCCTTTGGCTCCTTATTTAAATGAAATATTTGGGCAGGGGTAGTGATTTCTGAGCTTAAAAAGGATGTACATGTAACACTGCCCTCTGATGTAAGGACAGGCCAGTTGAAAATAAGATTGGAAGATTTGATACAACCCAATCCAGGGAACAGCCCCTTTAGTGTTGCTTAATTTACAGCTGGCAGACTATCTGCAGTGTATCCTTCTACAGCTGGCCTCTGTGAACTGAACAGAGATTCATTTCATTTTTCACAGTTCTCTCAGAGATTTTGGCAGTGATTGAAAGTAACACTGTGAAACCATGTACATGTTTGATAGTTTTTGGCTTACATTGTAGATCCAGGTATTAATGATAAGAACCTTGTAAGGAGAGAATGATCGTGTTGTGCAAGGAGTGCACTTTGTTTTCAATAAAATGCTTGTTAAAGAAAAACGTGTTTATGAACTGATGATTTCAAATGTGAGTTATATTTTTGTATATTGTCGAGCATTTTCGTAATTTCAGAAATTGCTGAAGGAAAGTCACTGCCTTTAGTCTATGGGCCAATGTAGACCCCCCTCCCCCCCCTTAGTGATTTTCGTTCACTATGTTTTTCTGATAGCTTAGGTCCTAAGCTTTGATTTTCCACTTGTTTGCCATTAAACTGGTGGTGGGTGTGTGTGCTACAGCCGTTGCCATGGTAACGTCTGAGATAAAAAATTGAAATTTCTGAGACCAAAAAAATATTAAATTTTTCAAATGTGTTAAGTGAATGGAATTCAAAATCCTTTCAGATGTATAGTTTAAGAGCTGCACTATACTTTATGATCCTCAAAATATTCCAAGATGGCTGTAAATTCAAGATGGCGGCCAATTTTTGCTAATTTTTGAGTAATTTCAATTATTTTTCATATTTGAGTTTTTATTCAATAATAAAGGAATAAGAATGTGGGATATGTTTTGATGCGCCGGAATAGCATACAACCTCTTCTTGCTACCTACAGTATTTATTTTAGATGACACCTTTTAATTTTGTTGTAAAATCCTGAAATCCAAAATGGTGGCCAAAATATAAGTCTGCTGTTCCAACTGGAAAGATGCCAGATTTATCATCAAAGTGTCATTCTTTATTACTTTTAATAAACTGAATTCGAGCTTAGGACTTTTTAAAACAATTTGCATTAATTCTGATTACATTAAGACTTTCAAAATTCAAAATGGCCGCCAATATGCTTATACACACTGGCTAAAATTGATATAATATATTCTTCCAACAGAATATTAATTTAAATTATCTCCCACCAACTTAGTCCCATTAGTGATTTTTGTTTACTATTATTTTCTGGTAGGTTAGGCCCTTAGCTTTTATTTTTTGCTTGTTTGCCATTAACCTGGTGGTGGGTATGAGTAACAGAGCTGTTGCCATGGTAATGTCTGGGGTTGAAAATTAATATTTTTGAGACCAAAAATAAAAATTAAATATTCCAAATGCATTTAAAATCATGGAATTCACAATTATACCAGATGTGTAAATTAAGAAGTGTGCTATACTTTACAGTCATCAAAATGTCCCAAGATGGCAGCAAATTCAAGATGGCTGCCAATTATTGCTCATTTTTTAATAATTTTGGGAATTTTATTATATTTGAGTTTTTATTTAATTATTAAGAAATTGCAATGTGGCATGTGTTTTGATGTTCCATAATGGTAAAAAGCCTCTGCTATCTGCCTAAAGTGCTTGTTGAAGATGTAACCTTTTAATTTTGACGTAAAATCCTGAAATCCAAGGTGGCTGCCACAAAACATGTCTTTTACATACGGCTGTCCTAACTGGAAAGATGCCACATTAATCATCCCAAATTACATTCTTTATTACTTTTAGGTGTACTGAATATGGACCTAGGACCCTTTTCTATAAATTGTGTTAATTCAGATTGCATTATGACATTCGAAATTCAAAATGACCGCCAATTTGCTTACACATGAAATGATATAATACATTATTCCAATACAAAATAAAAGTTAATAAACTCAAGCTAGCTCAGCCCTATTAGCAATTTTTTTTTACTATGATTTTCTGATAGCTTGGGCCCTAAGTTCAAATATTCTGCTTGTTTGCCATGTAATAGGTGAAAGGTGTGACAGATTCAGCTGTTGCCATAGTAACACAGGGGTTTAAAAATTATAATTTCTGAGACCTTTAAATTGCCATGTATTTCAAATATATGATCTCGCTGTATTGTAAACTTTTTAAAAAAATTAGACTTGGACCTCAGTTATCAACAAAATTATTTGAAAAAATTATCGTAGTTAAATTGCCAAAATGACAGCCAATCCAAGATGACGATAGATTTATGTTAATTTTCTTCTTATTACTGAAAGTAGCTTTTTGTAAACTTTGAAAGCAGCATTGGAATTGAAAAATGTTAGGTTTTTGGATATGCTGATATGAACAGAATTGCATAATTACTGTTTACAGTGATTGTTACTCCTATATCCTCTTTTGTAAGTGTAATAAAACCTAAAACCCATGGTGGCCATCACAAAACAGGGTTCATACATATTGCTGTGCTGACCGAATATATATTACATTTTCGTTTCAAAATGCCTCTTGTGCTCTTTCTGATAAACTGAATTAACCTATTAGGATATTATCTAAATATAAATCATTTCTATTCATTTTCAGCCAAATTATATTTACTTGGCTATTCCAAAATTCACCATGGCCACAAATGGCCATGACAGTGCAGGTATGAATTTTGCTGCAATAATATTAAACAGTGCAACAAACAAATAATTCTAAATTCTAATTAATTATAATCAAATATGCCCTTTCTACACTGCTTTCACGGAAACACTTGTCCATATTTAGTTAAATATTTAGGATTAAGGCTTTTTGGAAATGGATGAAATGTCTTGGCTGTAGTCTTTTTTCATGAAGAATGTTCACTGGAAAGCCAATTAAAATTTGCTTTTACCTCTGAAACTGAGTTTTTGTTACAATCTAAGATGGTATATCTATATGAATAAATGGAATAAAACATTTACATGTATATGCCATAACTCAGCTTCAAACTGCTTGAGAGGTAAAATTATATCCACGTTTTGGAAAAATCAATATATCCACTAACTTCAACTGAATATATAATTTAATTTTTTATAACATTTTACTTAAAATATAATTTATAGAAATGCAAAATCGCCATCTATATTTGCAAACTAGTTGCCTTTCACTCAAAATCAGACTATTTTGTGTCATTCAACTTGCCCAATAGATGGTAAGAGATGATCAAATAATTTCAGCCATCTACCGCACGATAATTTAAATACTTGTAGACCATATTGAGTTATTACAAATGTTCACGATCTTGGCTTCATATTATTCAAATTCAATACATTAAAAGGTAGTAACAAATACAAAAGAATAAAAGAAGGCAATTTCGGAGAACAATATACAATATTAGAAGTTTAATAGGACAGTAATATATACCAAAGTAAATCACCCAGGATTTGTTGGGGTCATTTTGGATTTCAAGTTTTTTTTTTTGTTCTTAAAATTATAATTATAGGAATAACAAACACTATAAGCCGTAAGTAAAGACTAAATAC
Source organism: Lingula anatina (assembly GCF_051362555.1). Taxonomy (NCBI): domain Eukaryota; kingdom Metazoa; phylum Brachiopoda; class Lingulata; order Lingulida; family Lingulidae; genus Lingula; species Lingula anatina. Next base: position 62,140,481 of record NC_141767.1, on the reverse strand, counting down.
CATATGGATATCAAAATACTTAACATTTCTCGATCCCATTAAATTTATTAAATTTTCAACGTTAGTTACTTACAGTAGAAACAGGTTTAGAAATCAGCTTAAACCGGCTGCAATTTTGATATTGCTGCCATCTTGAAAAAAATCACATCATCTTGGATGTTCAAAGAATGTTTTGCCATCATACCACGAATACAGCTGTCTTCTTAAGTTTACATTATTGTTGAAGTTAATATATTTGAAATGTATGAAATTTTCTTAGTCTCAGAAATGTCAATTTCGAACCCCTGTGTTAGTATGGCAATGGCTGGGTTAATTGAATAGAAAACAAGCAGAAAATGGGATCTTAGGATGTAAGCGATATATATAATAGTAAATAAAAGTCGCTAAAGGGGGATTCAGGTTAATAAAATCAATCTAAGTAACATTCTTTTGGAATATAATTTTCTATCAATTTTTTAGCAAGAGTGTATCATATTGACCATAAATATATAGTCCCCTATACTCATTGAAAGCCATTTCTTTCAAATGCGACAGAATACATTAGTATTTCAACTCAAAAGTATTCTTTCCCATGTCAAATGTGAGTGATTAGCATGTACATGAAACTTTGTGTGATTTCTTAGGTCAAATGTGAGTGACTTGCATTTATTGGGGGGGTATTATAGGTCTTTTATCTAGTCTAGGTTATTGTTGACCATTTGATCTTTCTTTTTTTTAATCATTTTGCATGACCACACATCTAGTAGTGATCAGCACTATTAAAACATAAGTATTCATCCAAACTTAAGCTTAAATTAGGAATATTGCTGTCATATTTTAGTCTACTGGTTACAAAGATGTAAATTCACGGTCATTGGCGGCCATTTTGAATTTTGAAAGCCATACTGTAATCCAAATTAAGTCAAGTAATTGAAAAGGGTTCTGTTTTTATATTCAGTGCACCAAAAGTAATGAAGAACTTAATTTGGGATGATAAATCTGTCATATTTCCAGACAGGACAGCTACATGTAAAAGACTTGTTTTGTGGCAGCCATGTTGGATTTCAGGATTTTTCATCTCAATAAAAAGATTGCACCTTGAACAAACACTACAGGCAGAAAGTAGAGATTCCATGCTACACTGGTGCATCAAAATATCCCAGATATTGCAATTCTTTAATAATTAAATAAGAATTAAAAAATTAAAAATTATCCAAATTTCTGAAAAAACAGCAAAAATTGGCCGCCATCTTGGATTTGCCGCTATCTTGGAAAATTTTGTTCATCGTTAGGTATAGTGCACATCTTAGACTACATGTCTAGAACGATTTTGAATTCTATTTAGTTTATGTATTTGAAATATTTTAGATTTTGTTGGGCTCAGAAATGTCAATTTTTAACCCGTGTGTTACCATGGCAACGGCTGTAGCACCCACACCCACCACCAGTTTAATGGCAAACAAGCAGAAAATAAAAGCTAAGGACCTAAGCTATCAGAAAAACATAGTGAACGAAAATCACTAAGGGGGGGGAGGGTTTCGGTATTTGGCCCACGGACTACTTAAAAAGATGTAGAACGCCCAATTCGTTTCGAGGATTGGATGCGCTGGAAAGTGCATACACAGTGTCAAGTCTTGCTTTCTAAATAAATTGATTTTCTATTACTGATCGTGTTAGAACAAGGGGCAAAAACCAATGCGCTCCTCATTAGTGCTTGTAAGCATGCTTGGCTTGCTGAAGTGTTAGTGGTAGATTACTTTTGCATAACCTTCTAAGCACAATTTATATCAATTTGAAAACGTGCCAAAATTAAATCTTTTGTAAAACTACATTATGCATTTTTCATTCCTCTTGGAACTTCAAATGAAACGTACGGTAGTGCTGAAACAATCAGTAACACATTTACTGCCGGTGTCATGCGATATCCTTAAAAATGCAATGAAATTACGAACAATGACATCTGCTGCACTTTTCAACGGAAGGATAAATCTTTGAAGTGTGATGCTGAATGCACATTAATTGCAAACGTAACAAAAATCGGATATTTGAAACTTCTTTCAATAAGCCTATAGAGCCTAGAGATGTCCCAATGGAAGGGTTCCCTGTGATTACTTGGCTGATGGTTAGGTTGAAAAAAAAGTGCAAATTATCATAAAACAAATTCTGTTCTACAAGGCAAGGGAGTCTGGGAGACCTGGGAGCCATCAGAACCTTGCACTAAGACAGGTAATCGAGCAGCCGAGGGAGTTATAACCTTTGGCATCAGCGCATGATATATTGATGAATTACACTGTTCAAATTTATACTTTTTATTCCTGGGGAAAAAAACTTTAATGGTCTGTGCATTGAAGTCGGCGGCCGCAGCCAGTTTTAACTCCCACCGGAACATTAGCTGTTGTGGGTGGATGATCTGTTTGAATATTGCACTAGTTTTGATGCAATCGACTTTCTCGGGCGCCGCCCTAACCGAGTCTCTTTTCTTCAGTGACGTTCACGGCGAGTTTAACTTGCAACCTGCTCTCAGTACAATGCTGTACTATCCCTACCTACAATGCCAACCGTCGTTATCCAACACAACCACTCACTTCGATGATTGTATACGTTTATTGGAGACTTTATGCTGGTGCCAGACTAGTACTTGTGGGCTGGTTATTGGTCCCACATTCCCCAGACGAACGGAGATACCGTACATTTTCTAGTTTTGTAATATCTAGCTTCAACACCACCTTTTCCAGACTAAGTTTTGTCTTTAAGTATTTGATTCTTTTTCTTTTTCCGAACCAAATTCATTGCAATGTGTTGTCATACATTCTGTTGTTTTTATATTTAATTTACAACCAACACAGTTAAAATATCTTAAAAAGATGCTGATGAATAACAAACGGCTTTATTTTGATCTTAAAAATATAAAAAAACTTTTCTTTCAAAAGCAAAACCGACAACATAAATTGGCTGCAAACTATGTGTAAGAGTATCGTCGTTACTAATGGAATCTGCTCATGTCGCTTTAGCTTATCAAATTTGTTTAGTTTATTTTTAACACATTCTATTCAAAAGTAAAACAAAACAAAAAAAATTACAATAAATTGTGGATCTGCACATAAAGCTGTCAATTTTGTCTTTCCCGTCACCGGGGCAGAAACCGTAAACCCAACTATTCTACGGCTTTGCTTCAAACATGTTCACAAATGGCTGGATCAATAACGTTGTCTAATGTGTTTGTTTCTATAACATTTTGATCTTTAAAAACAAGATTGATCGATCGGTCTTGAACATTAAGTAACTGAGAGTCGAGTCAAGCCAATTAAATTGTCACTAATCTTAACTAACCGGAGTTCCAGTGGGATTGCCACGGCATTGGTTCGGATTCAAAGTTTACTGACGTCAATTGATAATTCTTTTTAATTGATTTGTTGATTATTGAAATAAAAAAAAACAGCCCTATGAATGAGTCCATTGATGGTTTCAAAGTCAGGCCAATTCCATTCCATTCATCAAACAACTAAAGATTCCCGGTCTCAGTGGAAAGAGCAGCAGAGCGATACTGTATTAATATATCTAATAGATATGGGGAGTAAGTAGACTGCTTATCTTCTCATTTCTGTTTTTTTTTTTTTTCATTATCGTTCTTTTTTATTCATTTATCAATTGCAATTGCAACTTGAGGAGGGTACGATACCTTATAAAGGCCCACATTTTTTTAAGTATATGATTTAATGTGAAATACTCATCGTACCATTAGCGCAATAAGAATAAACACTTTCACAGCAAAAAGTCCTTTTTTTTTCACCACCCCGCGCGCTCCTGCAGATAGAGTGGCCAATCGTTAATCATGCTGTTTTGTAAAATGGTGTAAGTTAATGACTTAACTGTAACTAAGTAGGGTATAATAATGAAAATCGGCATGGTTGACGACTATTATGTCGCCTCTTCTTTACTGATAAATCAAAAGTAAGCATTTCAAGAAAATTTCTTGGCACCGGGTTGTACTCATTGCCGTGGCTGTTCAAGTGAAGATCTGTTTGAAAACGATATTACAATTTTCACCCTCAAAACACTGTCATCAGCTCGATTTCGCTAATTCGCCCCGATGTATTTTTGATGTGACAACATTTTCTCATAACATGTAATGCTTACTTCAATGTCATAATAAAACCGGGAAAAAAATAGCTCAGATAACTGTCTCGGTAAATCAATGGACACCGGAGTAATGTAACTCAGATTTCGAGTAGGTTCCTTGATCAGAATGTCATCCTCCGTCTATATACAATTATTTACTATAATTGAGGTCATCTCTGGGCTATAGTCGACCCGAAGCTGCTATAACTGACCGACTCTGAAGGAGAGAGGTCAATATGGCTCTCGACCCATTGGGGAGCGTCAAAATCCCTGATAATTTAACAAAAATATATATTGCATAAAGGAGATAGAAGGTTAAGTTCGAATTTTACTCTTAAGAAATCTTTTGCTGTGCTCGCTTTACTCAGTATGATACAAATATTGAAAAAAAAGTATGTTTTATTGAAAAATTATTTAAGATGGTGAAAGTGCGGCCGTGCTGGAACTGCCGTGGCAAGAAAGCAAAATGCAGCTTTGCTAATATGGTAATATGTTTACTAGACTCATTTTTACGTTAAGATGGCATCGACAATCAGGATGACTAAAAAGACGGTCTGCGCTTGGTGACGATTCGAGTCAGTGACACTCTTCTAATGTCCAAATTTCCATTGACATGGAAGGCGAGGTGTAAAAGTATTTTTAACTTAACTGGTCCCAATATTGGATCCTAGCACTGGCTAACTCAGTGACTAAAGATCTTAAGCACATTGACTAAGATGTAACTCTCAGTGTTTGACATTATTTTTAAAAAAAGTTAAATGCATCGACAACTTACTTCCAAGACCGGGCACTGCATAAACCATGGAAATAGTACTTTACATTTAAAAATGATAAGATAAATTTTTGTCGGAATAGCATACCTTCGCATCATCTGACACTGAAATTGGACTTGGGCCAATACACATACCACCGCAAACACTTCGTGGATAGATTTTTTCATTAAAATTGATTTCTCAAGAGAATTATTTTGAGCAACCATACAACTTTCATTTGTTTTGACCTCGAACTTCACCAGGTGTAAACTGCTTTTAATGATTTCACCGAAAATCAACGCAATACACACTTCGAAGAAAAACCACAAAATAATATTCCTTATCAACTTTAATCTTTTTGTAGGAATTACAACCAAGATTTACACACATGTACTATTCATGTCGGAAATGATAGCAAAACCAAATTATCCGCATGCAATTTAATTTAACCTCGCTCCGTAAAGGTTTGCCTAAGTGTAACCACACTGTCATTATATCCATGTGCAATTTGTTTATTGGATTTTTGAATTTGCCGGATTAAAAGCATATCCTCCGTGTAGTTTATGAAATAAAAAAGGAAGATAAATAATACCTTCTGTTAAATGTCAATCCTGTGTCCAAAATCAAAAAGAGATTTACCGAAAGGTGTTTCCTCTGTATAATTTCCTTGTAAATTTGCTTTAACATCTTGTGAGTGTCATGACGTTTGTATATTGGCATACCTCCTCGCGTTACTCTCTGTGTTTCCACCCCGCCAAAGAGGGTGTCTCTATAAATTCAGTGTGAAACATGTTTAAATGCGCTCATGTGTGTGTGTGTGTGTGTGTGTGTGTGTGTGCGTGTCAAAAAGAGGTATTATGAGGTAGTGAGCAAAGTAACCTAAATTGACAATGCACTGATATAAGATGGCAGGTTGATTAAAGAGCCCTGCGTAATACTTTATAAGCAACAGTATACGACCTTCATCAATTGCTTCACTAATTAAAATACAGACATCTACATGAGCGAATTCCAGCAATAAATATCAAAGGGCTGTGAAGTATTTTCCGTTTACACTAGTGTTCTGTCAAGGCGCACTCCGCCAACTCTGTATAAATTGGCCATCGGTGAGCTCAAAACTTACCCGTGCTAATGTCTATATCGATCTGATCACAAAGTGAAATTAAGACTAGCAAAGAATGGTTACTGAATTGATGTCACTGTCTACCAAAACTATCGCTTCTATGCCTGCTAGACAAGTGAAATCGCACAAGAAAATTTTGTCTTTAAATGGCATTTGATATGTATTTGCATTGAAGGGGTGTTTCCATCACACTTCTACCATAAACATAATTTATTTTAGCTATAAAACTAGAGTCCACCGCTTCTGTCAAGATATTATACCAAGGCAGCACGATATACTAAACCAAAACACAGACTAGGCCTACATGCGTGTCGGGTAATTCTTGTCTTTTGAAGTGAACACTAAATGGTACTGAAGTCTGACTCCTATTCCTCAGATGTCACGCAAATCTAAGGTCAAATATACCTCTATATTTATTAAAAGATAAATTAACTTACGAGTTGTGCTATCTTATTTTATTTACGTGTTTCAACCGTGAACTTAGAAAATACGCTGTGCACACATGTCAATCTGAATACGCTTAGCGACGTGAATGTGCAGAGAGTCATTATACCGATATATTATTTCATACATTCCCTTTTTTATTTAACAAACAATCCCAGAGTCATAAAACTTGAAGTTACAGTAGTGTCTACAGATAAGGCACGACCAAAGATTAGTAGTTTTTTTAAAGTTAGTAATTGGAGGTGCATCTGTCTTTGTCATGTTGATGACTGCAGAAGTAGTAGTTTCTTTTTCTTTTTTTCTGATCCTTTCTTTCTTTCTTTTAGGGAGACGAGAGTTAGGGTGAAGAACACCGAAACAACTTTCTAAGAAAATATTTACAGTCAACTCTCGTTTGCTTCTTCAAGGGTAGAGCCTAATATTTGTTATGTCTGTCTCTTCTCCCAAATAAAATCGTGTGGTATAGTAAATATAGATCGTGCTCAGCCATTTTTTGCTAGCAAAGGTAAGCTTCATTTTATTTATGTTACGTATTTTTGATAAAAGTTGAATGTATCTTGTTTTAGTAGAAAATAATCAGCGACTTGAAAACACACTTGCAATTGCAGTCAAATCGGTGCGTACAGCTGCGCTTGCTTTTATTTTATTTTAATTTTTGTTCTTCTTCCTCTTGCATTTGATTGCCACATGTACATTTTACTTAGAAAAAATGTGCCTGGCAAAATTTTTGAACTGACAAATAGATCATATACCTTCAGGCTTTTCAAAGTCTGGTATGCACGTCATATTTATTACGCAAGATGGATCTTTTTCAACAGTCATTGGATAATGTAGTTTATAGTTATATAATCATATGGTAATGCTACATCTTATTTGATTTTGCCAGGTGTAGAACTTATTCATACGTCCAAGTTGAAGTTTAGGGGGAAAAGATAATTACAGGAGCTGTCGGTTTAACTGAGTGCACATATCTATTGGCCGTGCACTCGAGGAAAGGGTAGCGTAGGGGTTTGTTTTACCTGTGGCTAAGTTAAAACAGTGAATTTAACTGCTCTTGATAAATGATATTTCACATAGTTTGCACTCACTGCCTGTCCACTGTTATCGTGTGTTTTTAGGGGTTTGTACTGTACCTTGATGACCCCCACTGCAAGTATTTTTTTTATTTTACTGAAATATTTATTCATTTTCGAATGTCGATTTCCTTTCAATAAATTAATCAAAAGTTACAATATGCGCTGCTCATACACTGTAAAACATATTAGACACATATCTTGATAAGACAGAAAGCTGCCAAGTTGTCAAAACCAAAGGCGAGCCTAATGGAGGTGTAATTTGACCAAAAAGAACCATAAATCCAAATATCTTCTTTTTGCTAATAAAGCAAAATATTACTAAAGTTGATTACTGAAAGTATGCAGCGATAGATGAAAAGAACTTTTAAGATACTGTTCATGGAGATTCGCCCATGAACTGAGATAAAACACATCTGTTGTTAAAAAAAGAACACATGATTTCCAGTTCAACAAGCACTTTTACATCATCCAGTGAGCCAGTTCACCCAATGGCTGGAAGAAATTTATGGGCAATTGCTTTAGGACTGACAATACTTCATACCCAATATGTCACCTCCACTATTCATTCGGACAATTACGCTAGAATTCAATATTTATCAAATTATTGAAAAAAATTGATTCGCACGTTTAGATTAAACACGCCGGATGTGTTGATAATGATTTTGATAACTTTTGGAAGTTTGGTGACAATCCTTTGATTTTAAGTCTATGCTTGCAGCTTTGACTTTATCGATGTAGTCATTTACATCTATTTGAATAAGTAGAACAATGGACTGCAAATATAGGACACGATGACTTTGGCCCTTACAGTGTGCTGGGCTAAGATTGGAAAATAGTGTAAAAAACAAAAACGAAAGTGGATAGATAATATAATATTATCTATCCAATAATATTCATGTGGTCGATCATGGCGGTGCTATAGAAGCAGAGATATTTTTGATTTATAACTTTCTTGTGAAATTGTCATTATTTTGGCGCCCATATGCTTAGTATCCTTCGGTGGAGTCGTCACCCTTTTTCCTGCAGCGTCTCTGATGATAATAAGAGGATTTTTAGATTATGATTGGTTTTTCGATTTCTTCCTTGTTACGGATTGATTTTTTTACAACATTAGAAATAAAAATCAAAGGGAAAGTAAGAGAGGGATATTAAGGCAACACATGATCTAGTGTTTAGGGCACCAAAATAAAGGAAATTTATTCCAACCCACGATCAAATCAGCAGGGGTACAAAAAACGCTGCTTCTCTGTTATCAAGCTTGACCTGGCTTCCATTAAGTATTGAAAGATGTAGTCACATCGAATAGCATATATCCACGTTGAAGGGTAATGGGGCAATGAAAAAGCATCCACATTAACTTGGCGTGATTTTGAATATGATTTTATGTAGGTAACACAGTACACAGGTAGGAATCCACAAAGGTAATACATTGATATATTGCACATTTTCGAAAAATGCTCATTTTCTTCAGTCACGATCCAAAAAGCGATGCTGTAGATTAGTTTTTCTGAGCGTGATAATGTTCTACTCTGCTGATTGTCGATTATTTGATTGTCGGTTATCATTTCATATAACATCATTGAGTCTATTATCAGTTATAAAACCACACAGCACTTACACTACACATAGGCGGAGGATGACGTACATGCACGGGCGTTAGAAGCATCAGGCATATATTGTCTGGAAATATTTCATTTTTTTAAACCTTTGCCCTTTTCCATACTTTATTTTCTATAAAACAGAAATCTCAGGGGTGTATTTCTTTTAAGTTTACCTATGACCATGTTTAAGGTAAGAACTAGTTATTGGCATATATCTACAAATTTCCCTTTGCGTGCCATACGAAAATCTATCAATTGTTTTATGTGTGTAAAGTTTGCTGTAAATGCCCTAAAAACTACAGTTTATGATTTAAATTATGTCACTTTTTGCTTCTGTTATATTTATCGCGTGAACATGTTTTTTTTTATTTTGCGTTTTATTGAAATATTTTACAAGATTGAGTGAAACTATAACAAGCATATGCAAAACCGTTTTACGGAAATATTATTAATCTGAGCCTGTTTTGGCGGCTATCAATATCTTTTTCTGATACAAGCTTAGTGCTTTTCCCGGCCGATCTAATTTTGATTTAGTTTTTTATGCTTAATGCAGCCTCATTTAAATCAAAGATATAATCATCCTAACATCCTCGTGAGGCATACAAAAGGCCCACTGGGGCTTTGCACACAAGAAATTTTACAGAAATGTAATGGAATCCTGCGAGCCTGAACTCGAGTTATCTGGAATACTCAGAAGATCGGTATTACCACCCTGAGTTAAAAAATTTATTAGACTAAAACTCACTTCTTCAGCCAGCACCATCACACGGTTCTCCTTCAGCTAACGAGTTTTCATCAGCTACTCAACTCCAGGGTGAAGAAATTGCTGGCGTCAATTATTTGATATCTAGTACTAGAGGCGCACAACATTCACACTTATGACATGCCCCTCGATCGATGGAACTGTTCTCAAAATTACTGGAGGGATTGCTAAGAATTTTACATGTCATACTGGATGAAGCGCATTCTATTTAAGCCAGAGACGTTTTGTGGGATAAGGAATTAATGTTTCTCTTTAGTTGACGGTTAGGCTCTTTCCCGAGGCATCACTAAGTCGGCCATTTTTCACAGATGCGTTTAAGTCAATATGTTTGTCATTGTTCCATGTGTTTGCATATGCACCAAACAAAATGATATCAATTATATGATATCAAATAACGGACTGAAAATCAATTACAGGAAATGCTTTAATTCACTAAAAATTCTCAGTTCAATGCTGAAAATAGTAATTAAATGCGACGTGCATGTATGTACAGTACTGGTACAACGCAGGCCTACATGTGTGTGTGTGTGTGTGTGTAAGAGAGAGAGTGAGAGAGTGAGAGAGAGAGAATGGGGGAGAGAAAAAGAGAGAGAGAGGGAGAAAGGGAGAGAAAGAATGTGATGTATTGTTAGCAAAATAATTACATGTGTAAAGATTACTTATTGAAGCTCATTTGAATATCAGATATAATACAATGTATGCAAGTATTCAACTATGAGTTACACTGCTCCTCAATTTTTTTAAATTTTTGTCGATGTTAAAAGTTCAGTGCATACGTAGTAATATCATTAACTGTCTACAATTACCATGAATATCTCAACATCTTGTTATAAACAGTTTTTGAATGTCATGGCATTAAATGGATAAACAAAACCAGTAATGTAGCACCATTGTTCATACAAAGTTAAAATCGGGCGCCCTTGAATTACATATAGACCGTTGCCACTTTTGTCACTAGTCGTGTTGGATGGCTGCAGTCCGCTGCAAACTCCAAAGTGAGGGAAGCTAGACCGATACAAGCATGGCCTAGCGGTACTCGATCTGACATCGTACTATTTTATACCATTGTTATCTTATCAATCAAAAGTTTGATCACCGTTGGTAAGAAAAAAAATCACCAAGTTATTTCCTGCTTTTGCCAGTTAAATATATTTGCTGCAACTGATGAGTTAGGACCAAAACCTTGCAGCCAAAGAGATTTTTATCCGAAGTGGTTGGCTAAGTGTGGGGCTTTGTAGTCTTCTTTTTTGCATGTAAAGGCTTTTTTAATGTATTTTCCGAATCGCTTGTTGAACAAACAATATAGTACCGGGTTCAAAGCACTATGAGCGTGTCCCAACCAAAGAGTGAACGGCAGCATCTTAAGTTCATCGGTCTCCGTGGAAACGACGTCTAAATACATTGAAGTTATGTTATAGGGCAGCCAGCAACAAATGAATACAATAATCAGTCCAATGAGCGTCCGTGCTGCCCTCTTGCGGCCCCTAATCAAAGTTGACGTCGTATTGTTTATGTCACTTTCCTTTTGTAGCTCCTTAGAAAACAGTGTTTTGCCGATGAATGCGTAACAAACAGCAACCACAGCACAGGGGATCACGTAAACTATGAGCAGCAACAGAATGCCGTAAGCCATCTTATCCTTGCCGTCGGGTCTTGGCCATTTCTCAGCACAGAAATCCAAACTTCCTATCACTGGCAGATGCGCATAACTGTCAACTTGTCGTACGTATAAGATAGGCCCCAGGAACAGCAAAGAAAATACCCAGATTCCTGCCAGGATCTGAATGATTTGTTTGCTTGTTTTCAGTCGGTTTCCAGACATTGGGTGCCGAATTGATATATAACGATCTAGCGCCATGGCCTGCAAGGTTAGGATACTGGTAGCCACACATACTCCTGTAAATAAAGTGTTGTTGCTGATGTTAATTAACTGACAGACAATAATTAAAGGCATAATAAAAACTTTGAGATGGGTTTGTATAAAACGGATTGCTACATATTTTGACAATTAACACACGCCTACGGAAATACTAATTCATTTATAACAGAGATTGTATTGATTGGCCTTGATGAGTAGACATAGCACGGTTTACTTATGCATGAATCTCGGTTGTTTACCATTAGCTTTGCTCATGTTGTTGTCTTTATTTCTCTTAATGTCTTAATTTCCAGTAAAAGAATACTCGTATACTAAGTATGTATAAAAAGATGTAGAAACTTTAGGTTAGTGATACAATACAAATTATTTGACGTTATGCCAATCAAAACCGTTTTTTGTTTGTGTGTAGAAGTAGTAAACAGAGTCAAGTAATCAAACGACATTCTAATTCTGTTTGGAGCTTTAGAGATTTCCTGTTTACAGCCTTTATTCAGCTTTACCAGTAGCGTGATGCTAAATCCAAGAATAAGAATGGAACGAAATGCGTGTGGGCATTATATCTCCAGAGCTCATTTTTGTATTTCGTGGACCAAATAGTCGCACCGCGGTCTGCATATATACCGAGAAACGACACGTTAAACATAGCCTACAACATTAGATAGGGCATTCATCAGTCTTTCCAAACGAGATATTCACACGCCAGGTCCATTGACATTACACCTCAACAATCAAATTTCTCTCTTTTTTTCTTGGAGATAGTAAGCACAGAATGTAAGACCATTTGTGACAAATGTAAAGTAACGGTTCACGTTGATTACCTTTTATGACATAATGCAAAATATGGTTAAATCAATGAAAATAATTGTAAATGGTCTCTTGCTGCACTGTGTCTGGTTTCAGTTAAAACTTTTTCATGCAATGGCCGATATACAGTATGTTTTAACGCGACTAGAATCAAACGTCTTTTCGTGATCTTTCGTGTTTATCTGACATTCAGCAATTTTTCTGAAACCGTGCTCCTACTTCGTTCTATCAATCGTAAACATTTTGTTTTTATCTGCATTTTTACATCGATTCTTAATTAGAGTGTTCTTTTTGGCCTATGTCAGCATTAATCCCTCACAAATGAAAAGCTTTGCCAAAGTAGGAAAGATCATTTAGGTGCGGTGGTCAATAGCGAGACGTAAACAGGCGCCACTTGCTGTTCTATTTCGCATGTGTTAGCCTGAAGCATACGGTATAACACTAACAGCGACTGCCTAATTCGTAAATGTGAGGTTGCTGTTATATTTGTACCCATAGCTGTATAAATGTTCATACTATACTTAAAGGCATTCTAAACCTAATCATTTGGTAAGATCTTAAAGATAATACATTAGATAAGAAGAAGTCGCGCCGATAGCAACAGAAATTAGTCAAGTTGATTGTTTCATTTACTGTGTGAAAGTCATTGATACCAAGTCTACCATTCGATTTGGTAATACTTTCTTTAGGAGTTCTTTTAAGGTGTCCCAGAAGGTTTAGACAAATTGCACAGAGTTAAGTTGTCAACCCAATCGTTTGATCAAGGTCTTCAAAAGCAACATTGTACGGGTTCACCTCAAAGGGAAATTGACAGACTGTTTGATTTCCCGGAGTTCTTTTAAGATGTCTGTGAAGAAAAACCAAAGAATTGATTAGCCTTAAAAGAACCATGTTAATTACACCAGCACGCTCGAGGCGTTAGGGCGGCTTTAACGGTAAACTGAAAAAAAAAAGCCAGTGGCACATTTCCTCGAACTTTCGCGATAAGTAAGAACGAACAAATTCCCCCACTGTTTTGAGGTTATATTTAAACATCGTTCCCAGATTTCCAGTAACACATCAAGCTGAGATAACGCGTTCAGACGTAATGTCATCATTCAGATCATTTACTGCCTGAATATTTTCCAGAACCCTTGACTGCACTGAACAGACACATTTCTTATTACATGTTGGTGAGTGTTACTGTGACTGACACATGCCTGACCGTATGTAATAAAACATTGGCCTGATCATATTTATCGGCTTGCAATGAATGTTGCTGTTATTTGAGTTCAATGGGCCCAGTTCAATCATGTTGAAATGTGTTTAAATATCTCATGTTGATCGCGCAAAGCACACGTTGCATAAGAACATGTAAATGTTGTATCCATCCGTACTATTACGGGCCACTGGCGACACGGTGTTTTTAACTCAAATCAAACAAAGGGAAGATGAGAATATCGAATTCACGGACAAAGAGCTGTTCGATATTTTTCATTTAAAATCGGTTAAAGTACGCATCGTATCACCAATCCCACGGTCAGAATTTGCATCTCTTCAAGATCTTTTTGAAAGAGTATCCCTTCATTTTTGGTTGATTTCCAATTTTGTCTCTACAGAAAGGGAGGTGTAGCTACTTTCAGTGGATTACAAACTGCTAATGAAGGGAACAGTGCTAACAAATTTAACTAATTAAACTAATTTTCCTCACTAGAAATAACGATTTCTTGCTGATTACTCTAATTTTAAAGCACAGTGTGGGGTCGATAATTGTAATTGTTGGATCTTAATGATACTAAATGAACTTTTTTTCAGCCGAAGTGGCAGTTTCCAAGAAAATGTCAAACGGGCAAACAAAACTGGTCAAGCCTTTGTCAAAACACTTATGGTCATTTCTGCATGCAGATTTCTGAACGGGAAACATTATATTGCGCCTATCAAACCTTTGAGACAGTTTTCATTTTTCCTCATTGTCGATGGACAATAAGTAAGTATAAAATGACTAAGCCAAATAATAGCTTTTACTCTTAACACCAAAACGTTTGCAGTGATGTATGCAAAAAATACGTAAGTATTATCATTTATTGGGCACATTTCTTCTGCATGTTGTAGTGCCGTGTGACAGGAATGGTAGTCCGCTAGGAACTGTAGGAACCGTAGAAACCGTTCCCCATTACTTTGTACAGGTGACATTTGTCCCATGTATTAACCAAAATACTCCGACTAACCTTAATCTGTACTAATCATATGGGACCCCGACTTCCATTCCTAGGACTATCATTCCCGTCACACCGAAGAAGGCTCAAATCGTGTCCCAAGTGATAGAAATAAGTACTAAGAATGCTGAAACAAAATTTTGATACATCTTCAACATCTTTGTAAAGGAGTCGCTTAATTTCCCTTGAAATTATCTATTATATTCGTTATCATCGGATTCATAAGATTTATCACACAACCGCCTCATTTCAGGTTTGGCAGTCGAAGCGAAACCATCGACTGATATAAGACGTAGTTGGTCAAGTTAAAGTTCATTAAGTTTTCGGGAAAATTTGGTTTTGCTTTTTATCGATCTTTGAACTACAATCAAAGTAACAAACCAAGCCCAACACGTACCTTAGCAAAAGACTCGAACTGCTATTTCTATACAACCAAACATGCAGCTACTTTCACAACGAAGACCGAAAAAAAGGTTTTAAAATGTAAGTTTGGCATTAACTCTTTCACACAGGTTTAAGCAATAAGCACTGCTGGCATTTCAAATACATGAAAGTGCCACGTTAAAAAATGCACCCAAATCCTGTTTTACGGTACTTAAATATAGGTTCTTCTCAGCGACTAAATGAAAAGGTTGATATTAACATGGATATTCCGTTCTCGTCATTAACAAAACTGCCCGTTTTCATAAAAACGCCAGTTCGGTACTGTCATTGGGCACACCAGTACCGCGACAGTGGCATGTCTTTGGAATACGCGTTTAGTTTTGGTTTGCATACGATGCCAAACATTATTTTCCAGCTGACGAGATAGTTGATTTATCAGTCCAAAAGGGAAAACGCTATGTTTTGTTCAGTTGCATATGCCATCAGTCGTTTCTTTTCAAGATAAGACGAAGTGTCGCCCTCTAATAAAGACTGATGTATAGTTTAGTCGATGGAAAGTAACAGATGCCTACTCATGCAGATAAGGCAGCGGTTACAGAATGAAATGATGAATCCATCAATAAAAGGGCACATGTAATATTGCAAAGAACAAATAATTTTCCTGAACACAACTCTTGTCATCTAAAAAAGATTGAACTCCATACATCACCATATGTAATCGGTTGTGAGAGCTCAAGGGATATTCTGTGTTCGGGATATTAAGATTATCTTCTGTGTTGTTGTATTCATTTGTCGCATTTATGAAGAATAGTGTTAGCAGCTGATAAATATATTCATAATAAAGCAAATGGATGTCTCAGACAATGAACATTTATTCTGTCGAACACAAATTGTTATTTATAGCATATTGTCTAGCATTTATGACTTAGTTACTCTTGTAAACAAAACAGTAGAAAGCTCAAACATTCACCAGAAAGGTTACTTACCTTGCATGTACCATGAAAGCTTGCATAGTGCTGCACCATATATCCAAACTTTGTACACGATGACTCCTAAGCTAACGGGCATGCAAATGAATGTCACACCCAAATCTGCCAGGGCCAAGCTAAAGATGAACAAGTTTTTCGCTCTTCTCATCGCTTTGAACCGCATCACAATGTAAATTACCAAAACATTTGCAAACAGTGCAACAACGAATATCGGTATATACAAAGCAAATAAGACCACGGTTGCTGGTTTGTCGAAAGTGAAGAAGATTTCTGTAATGCCGCTTTCTGTCCAGCTCCCTTGATTGTTCGAAATCGAGGAAGTTACTTTGCCGCTTGTGTTCAGCATGGTGTCAGGAGGATGATTGAAAGTGGAATAGTTTACCCAGAAACTTGTCGTATTGCCGATCTCCATGGCCACGGTCCAGTTCAGGAAGGCCAGGAAAATTTTATTATGATAACCAAGTAGCAAATGAAGTTTAATTTAGTCTTCTCTGAATAATTCCCCGTATCGACTTCTTTTTAGCTGACTCCTGGTTACTTTAGACGAGTAATTTCTTGGCCATCCTGTATATATTATCCTGTGTTTCTTAGAAATCTCTGCCTCTGACATTTGAAATAAATGTATGCCTTTTCATTTCCTTGTCACACGATCGTAAATCTTACGTGGACACGCAAATGTTGAGCCGCCGTGATCTTGCGATCGATATAAACAACGTCTCTTGATTTATTCCACAACGTGCAAACGACCTGCGGGCCAGGTTAATTACCAACTCCAGATGAAAACGATGACAGTTATTTCGCTATCAGGTACACGTCCCCCTCTTTGTCCCTTTATGTCCTGTTGTCTTTGACCCAGAGAGAGAACAAGCGTCTTCCTCTACCGATATGTAACGTAAAAATGCCGCTTGATCTGCTCTTAAATACGATCGAAGACTACAAATATGCCAGCAGCTTGCTTCTTGCCACACCTTCTGATGAACGGGCTGACAAGCTGCCAGTTCACATAAAGTATAAGTTTTCTGCGGAAACGTTGTCTTTAACAAGGAAGGTAGAACTGAACAGTTTACGATGTCGGCTAACTTTACCACTCAGGTCGGTATTATACGCCTTTTTGCTGGAAAAATAAATTGATGAGATTATTATACAGATCGATATGAACTGCACGTACAAGTGACGCTTTGAAAATTATTAGGTGATGCATGTAATCCTACTAAACCAACCTGATCACTAAAATTCAACAGTATTGCCGCAGCTCTTCAAACACTCTGTTTTCCCTAAGTAAAAAAAATGAAGGCGTCACAACACATTTTGCTTTATATACCCTTTGATAAATATCGTGCACGCCTTACGCCCACGATTACATTGCTCAGGATGTGACATAACGATATTTAAATGTACCAGACGGCCGTGCGCTTGTTACAAATCTCCCAGAATCGCTTACAAACAAAGCAAGAGTACCTTCAAGCATGTGTTTTGTCGAAATCATTTGCGCGCCGACAAAACAAGTTGTAATTCAAGGCACTGCTGCGCGCAATGCCTTATGAAACAATTTATCGGAAACTAATTGTTTTGTTAAGGGATTTCTTTGGGCTAGAACTCATGCAGCGGAGAAAACTTAGTGCTTTGGCCATCCTTGCTTATTGCATATGAGTCTGATAACATAATACATCAATGAATTTTCAATAAAAATAATTGGTGAGAGAAAGAACAGCCGCCTACACACACCACATTTACCGAATGAAGCAGTCACTAGAAAGAAACATGACCCTACAGGAAAGAAAGAATTAACAAACTGAGAACGTTGGAATTGTATGTCAGTGAAATTATCTAAGATTCATTAACTATCATTTAACAGAGGCATGTGCGTGTTGTTTTAACACTACTCCATAATTTCCCACATTCACTGGACCTGAAGGACCAAGACCACACATTGGAGATACAGGTACATTACGTACAGTACGCTGTTGGTGTTGTAAATTGTATTGATTAATCAACCTGTCAACGATTAAAGTTCAACGTATCCATAAGGACTAAGAACAGTGTTGCAAAGGAATGCATTTTAAAAGTGAGCTTGTGTTTGATGTGGCTCACAAAGTAAGTTTTCGAATGAACCGTTTGGTGCAAGTCTTTTTCAAGACTCTTTATACGTTACATAAATGCACTACATACATGTATAATTGGGTTATCAAACACATCTTCTTAGCCACAAGAGAGCATATAAGTAAAAAAAAAAAACTAATTACACTTACCCTCGAGCACCGGGAGGATCTTTTTATAGCTAAATTCTGTCTTATTATCTGAGGGGGCGGGTTGGAAAATATGTTGTAACTGCTTATCTTCTCGGAAATAGTAACTTTTGCAGGATCTTAGGGTAGAGGAGGACAGGAATTCTTTTGAAATGAGGTATATTAATCAAATCTTTCCAGCGATAGTGTAAACATGCTCCAAATTTGATTGCAGAAGGAGAAATACTGGAAAAAAACAGTATCTCTTTTAAAGTTTAAAATGGATGGATAGGCCTTTGTCATGTTATTAAAAGAGGTTTCCACGAGTTCCCATTATTTATATTTGTATTTTTAGTCTAATTTGACGGGTTATTTGAGTTATTATAGGAAATGGGCTCCTTTTTTTGAGCACTCACCACATCGTTCCGCTCAGGTTACTCTCGGGGTTAGAGGCTAAATCATCTTTCCGTCTAGATCAATTATGTTGGCATCAAGGTTGGGCTTGCAGCTTTCTATAAGATCTACTCCAGCACTTGAAACGGCAACATCAAGGTGTGGAGTTAGAAAGTTTTGAACTTCTTTCATTTCACATCGAGAAACAGATGTGACCTTACCAACTTGAAAGTTCAGCATGGAATTCATTGGACATTTCAAAGAAAAATCATCATAAAATTGCGATAAATACCATGTTTACAACGTTAAAGATGAAAAAGTTGTAAAGAAAAAGCATCGAAAGTCAAGATTTTGATCAGTACGAAATCTATTCAAATACGATGTAAAAACGTTTTGGGAGATGGTATGTTCGTGGGGATTTTCTTCAGAATACACCCTAAAACATATAACATAACCTGCTATAAATTTTAACTCGAATGATTTCACTATATCACTGTGCATGTCGATTAATTTTAATGTCTTGAGAAGCTTTATACCTCTCAAAAAAGCG
The DNA here is from genome assembly GCF_051362555.1 of Lingula anatina. Classification (NCBI taxonomy): domain Eukaryota; kingdom Metazoa; phylum Brachiopoda; class Lingulata; order Lingulida; family Lingulidae; genus Lingula; species Lingula anatina. Next base: position 62,121,205 of record NC_141767.1, on the reverse strand, counting down.
ATTATGGCCCAGAATAGGTGTCAACGTTGAACAAGTCTTCTTTCTTTAAGTGTCACGTTTTTCTCTCATGAATGGCACGTTAATCATACGTGTATGCTACTCTACAGGAAATCGTGACACAAATCTCCTCGTCTTTTTATAGCGTATGATTCAAGGAAAACCGATTGGAGCCGACACGACACAAAACAATGAACGATAAAGCCTCAGGGACTTCCATGATGGGTTAGCAATACCATATTTAGACCACAAAAGGACAGGAGAGGTACACGCTGCTGGGTCTGTCCACTCTATATAACTTGTATATCCCAGTCCTGAAGCTGTTCTGCCCCCATACAAATTCAAATAATAGTGCTGTGCAGTGACGATGTATTTACAAACACTACATAACTTTGTGGCGGCACAGCTTTATTCTGAAGGGTTCATCTACACAAGACAAAATATTACCAGACGCTCAGTTGTCGCTGAACCCAGAAAACCATGTTTCTGCTCCAGCGATCACTGTGCCTCTCATGAACAACTCAATCTAATGTTTTCTTACTACTACTACTACTACTACTACTACTACTACTACTACTAGCGACCTGTGCTTACACACTTGCCTGCCGCCCCTGTAGGTTCATGTGCAACCTACTATGGCATTCAACGTGTGTATAGGCAACACGGGGAACCCCGAGCACTGTTTAAGCACCCATCGAGACCCATCTGAGCCTTTTCCGTATCATCAGTGGTGATCAGTGACAACCATTCCACTAGGCTTCTTCCTAATATGTTACAGCTCAGCGATGTTCGGGAGATCCTTGCCTTCTTTTGAGCAACCTGGAGAACATAGGGATAGCCCATGGGAGGGAGAAAGGGAGAAGCTAAGGGAGAAGCCAAGAATACCAAGCTTGGAGGCTGGTTTGATGCTATATCTGGGACTCTCATATTCCTTGCCACTAGTGACAAGAACCCGAGCTATCATCGCTATTTATTAGAACCTTATATATGATAACGGATCAGAATAATTTAGGACAAAATCTAAATACTCTGCATCTTTGATGAGCGGGTTGCGACAAAGAAGTTGACAGGAAACATGAAGGGTGCAGAAGAGAGGAAGAAAGGGAGAGAAATATTGTCATAGTTGCTCAAAGTTCGCCGTGCAGGTTCTGTGGTCACCATAATCATTGTTCATTGGGCACCAATGGTACGACAAGGAAGGCACAATGGTGGCAGTAGCATCTCCCAGATTCTCAGTAGCAATTGCATCTATAAGAGCCTTCATGGTGATTTCTGACCATCCATTGTGTATTCAATCTGCAACCACAGCAAAACTTGCACCTCTGTTCTGGCTCCTTTGAGCCACCTTTGAGCAACCAGCCTCATCCTCGACCTTTGTACGACCGGTTCGAACATCGAGCTCTGTACTTCCTTTGGGTCTAAAACAGCAACCGGGACCCATTCATAGTTGTACAATGGAGAGACAAAGATTGCCTTCATGTGCAACTGCTGCAGAGTTCCTTGTGACCCCTAGAACGACCAAATCGGAAATGTTCATGTTGTCCTGGTCGCCCACTGAGATCAAGCATGCCCTGTGCAGCCCACGGTTTCCGACCCGATTTAAAACAAAACAACCGATCTACGAAAATGCTGAGTAATCAATCATAATGTTACAAAAATGGTATTGAGTAATCAATCTCAATCTGTACCATTATTAGCTAACATCGTTCATTGGTAACAATTCAAACATGCCTCTGTGGGACAAACGAATGTTGTTTTAGGGACCATTTATGGGTATATGGGTGATTTGGTTTTGGCGCTTTTCTTGATTTTCAACAGCTCCATTCTAGTGGCACAAATGAAAGCATTTCCAGAAGAAAGATACTAAGGGATTAATAACATCTTGCATACTACCTCATTACTATGTCCGCATGCACTGATTGGGAACCAGGTGGCCATTGTTGTCCTCGGAAGCAGAGTGAACAGACGCAAAGGATGGAGACCACGAACTTAGTCGGTCTGCCCCTGGCTGTCAAAACTCAGAGGGTTACAATTCAAGACTAGAGCCGGCTAAGTAGAGTCTATAGAGTGGCGACTAGAAGATGAAGGGCCTTTTATAATTACCTTTGAATGGAGTCGGTGAATTTTAAATTTTCCAAAGGGTTGGCCCTAGAATTACGATAAAAAGTAAGAATCGGAGAGCAAGCATGTAGGCTGGTCTGCAGCAAGCTTCTGCAACCACAGCGATGCTTGTACCTCCTTTCTGTCTCAGAAAAGCCATCTTTTAGCAAACAACTCTTCAACCTTTGTCTGAACATCCTGTGCACCCCCCGTGTACGTCCTGAGCGACCACTGTGCCTCCTTTGAGCCTTCAACTTTGCTATGACCAATTTAACGGTTGCATAAAAAAAGGCACAAAGGTCGCCTCCCCTTGGCGTTACTGTCCAAGGTCACAATGATCTATATTACGTAAAGCTAAAGTAGTTTCAATTACCTCAAAACATCCAGGCGAAACAGCACGAATACTCGGAATAGTAGCGCGGTCACAGGTCACAGGTCTGATACTTCTTCCGTTCCTATAAACTATGGAAAAACCTCATTAGTTGCCTAATGCCAATATTAATGTTGTGTGTAATTTAGCTTTGGCGTTACATAAAACGTAGTCATTTAATTGCCTTGAATGGGGTCTGTTTTAGCATTTTGTTTGATGTTAAAATTTACAGTCTAAGTAATTAAAGCTCTTCTACTCGATATTTGCCGAGTAGAAAATTTGTTTCTATTTTACTTTGTATGTCAGCTGCAATTATGCAAAATTTTGAGCAGGTACTTTATTGCCTAGCTGTCTGCCTATCCGCTGGTCTGCCTTCTTGAATGTTTGTTTGCCAAATCTGTTTTTCTGTCCGTCTCTCTGTCCGTGGATATAACAAGAATGGCGCACTTAATAATACGTTGATATTAGGTACAGCTTTAATTCGTCTTTCCGTCTTCCTCCTCTCATATATTTCCTCTGTAGATCGAAATCTGACTCTCAGTATAACGTAGACTGCTTACTTAAGCAGGCCATTTCTTTTTTCTTAATGTCTTTTTCTACTCTCATCAAAACTAGCATGCCAATACGCTAAATACTTGAATTAGATGTCATTGGGAGACGATTAGGGAATTCCGTTTACAGTATACTTTAATGCTGCAGTTATTTTCTTTCATCTTTAAAACTAATAACGTTTGTCAACGTCCTTAAACACAACAAAGCATCTACATTTATCTTAGAGGTTCTTGTGGTGTCTCACTCTTTCATCTTCCTGCTTTGCCGTTCAATGGAATTAGGAATTTATACATTGTTGCCATCAAAATATGAAGATATTCATGGTTAAAATGAAGACAAGAAGGCAAGGCAATTAAAGGGATAGCAACCGTTGGTAAGATATCCATATTTCGCAATAAATACATCGTAAATAACTCACAGAAATACAATAAATTCTATTTTACCCCCAAAACGGCGGTTAACACAGTTAACTTTGTGCTTGCCATCACATCACGTGTCCTCCATAGATGGGTACACTCTGCAATAATCTCTTAAGAGATTATTACAAAAAAACCAAACGTTTTAGAAAAAAACCAGGGACTAATCTTGAATGTGGGAATGGATTCATTTACAATTGATAAGTTTGGAAAAATTGTCCTTTACCCCAGGAAAATTCATTTTTGGCCAAAATGAACAGTTGTTATCCCTTTAATGATATTATGGCATATGCATTGCACCTCATGGAAATAATTTAAAATTTATAAACTACTCGATTAACAGTGTGATTCTTGTTTTGGTATGAGCACATTACGGAGGATTTTCATTAAATAGTAGCTAGTCAATAGTTGGCGATTATTCTGCTGGCATTTACGCCCCCTGCTATGTTCAGTCCATAAAATTCACAGTATGGCGTCCTTGAGTGAAGAAGTTAGCCTACTAAAATAAATTTACTGTGACCCCTTGTCGTTTGATGCCACTAGTCTGCGTTATTTTGCTATGTTTTTTTTTTTTTTTTTTTTTTTTTTTTTGCAAGCGTAAAGAAGAGATATAATGATAAGTAAGAATAAGTTTCCATTCAGGGATTATTCTTTAAACGCATGGTTTTTCTGAAACACTACACTGTACTCATGTCAGTCATTTCCTTTACATATCCCCAAAAGACCACTTCATATAGTGTTTCAGGGGACTCGGTGATTGAAGATGGAAGTCGACATTGACCCGCTGGGGTAATTTTTAGTTTATTTTACGATTCATGTCTATAAAACATTTAATTATCACTCACGTGAAATCAGTAGGAAGGACTATCAGTAAGATCAACCTCAATTACAATTTTGTATAAGTAAGTTTAAAAGATTTTAGTATGTTTTGGGTATGACATACTGTATACCTCTAATTTTAATCATATAAGTACTAGGCTTGCTATCCAGTATAGCAGAATGCGCTGAACTGAACTGAATGTGTTCGTAAAGGTAAAATAACTGGCAAACAGACTCGAATATGACAAATGCTGCTGTAATAAACGTTTGTCTAATGGGTAACAGGTAAGTGCAATTACATTTGTACACGTCTTATATATATAAATAGTCTTGGTTTTGGCGTTGGCCTATAGACACGATGAGACGAATACCAAACGTGTGACTGTGTATTCAATTTATCTTAATAAAATGCACCTTAACTTTGAAACCCATGTGTGTGCCCTTATGCTTGCTTGATGCCAAGGAAATGAATACCTTAACAAACACTTTCAAAAGAATATTGTAAATACAGTGCAACCTTTAGAAATACAATCAAGTTGGTTTCCACTGACGGAAAAATCTGAAAAATCTCAATCAAACCACTATATTTTCGCACTTTTAAAATTACGGTCGATTATGAAGTCATTTGCAACCATAATAGAATCACAAACCGTCACGAAAGACGGCTTTCTGAGTATAATTAAAGTTGGACATAAAAAGATAAAGTAACTTTACGCGTTTTGATCGTTTTACCTCGTCTTGCAGCTCCTTGGGCGGTAGAGAACTGCCTGGACGCGCGACAATAGATCGCTTCCAGACTTGCGCCAGAACAAAGGACTTCCTCGCAGCAAGCCTCTGAAAACGTTTGCCTACTCGGGCCAGAGATCATTGCCGCCTCTCACACACGATGATGAGATGCATTTTCATTACCAGCAGGTATTGAGTGAAGTTGAGCTGAAATTAAGCTTACAGGTTACGTGAGAAATCAATAGTGTAAAAGGATTTTTGCTCACCCTACTCTGACATTTAAGCTGTGACGGTGGTACAATACCGAGCAAATGTTCAAAGTCCTAGACAAGCATCCCAAGGGAAACAATATTACAGGATACAAAATGACTCTAAATCATTTTAATGGGACGTTTTTTCCCCAATCTTTGCTTTTTTATGAATATCAATAAGATAAAAGATTGGCTACGTATTTTGGTGGTTTCTTTTGATTAAAGAAGTACAAGCCTGTTACGTCGAAACTCGGCTATAATTAAATTCTCATCCAGGAAGCTCAATCAACTTTAAGATGTCTTCATATAATGGAAGTAATGAATATCAGACGAAATTAGGCGAAACGTTCCAGTTACAAAATCAATCCTCAGCGCCAATTAAATGTGACGGCGATGGTTTTGGAAAGACGGGGATAGCAATTAAGCCTCCGGTTCAATTTTCCAAAGTGGCCTTTCAACCGGTTGTGTTAGCATTAACTGACTTGGTATCTTACGCTCTCGCTGAAGGTCTGTCTCCATAACATTTCAAATCAGTAAAGTATTCTAATTAAGAATACGATTTTTTGCTTGTACAGGGGATATGTTACTTTCATGCTGATTAATATGTGTGTTAACTAAGTTGTAAGTAAGGACATCAAATTTCGTAATGAAATGATTGCACCGATATGTATAGTATAATTTATAAATTAACAAACAATCCTAACTGAAACATTTCTGGAAGCCAGCTAATCATCACAGAACTTGAATATGCATTATCTACATGCTGTAAGTTTTCTTTTGGGTTACAATAGGCAATCTGCCAAACAGAAATCAAATAGGCGTAGATGAGGGGGGGAGGCGGGGTTTATCTCATATAAACGATACAAATGTTTCTTTGTGAAAAGTATACATATATGAGCGCTAGGTACGCTCCAATTTGTTTCAAAATAAGAAATAATTTAACCATATTCATATAACAAATGTGCAACAAGATGGGTTAGCCTAAAGCTCGAAATGTCAGTTTTTGTTTTCCTAGGCGGAGCAGATAGAACCAATGGACAAACTAGAAAAGCACTCAGAGAACGCAAACATTAGCAGAACATTTCTCATTATAGATCATAATTTATTTATTAGTTAACTTATTAAATGATTAATTAATCACCACCAAAAGCAAGCCCATTCCTGACCTGTCCCGAAAATTTCGTGACTTTTTGCATAAAAGTTTTTATATGTATTTTATTTCACGATTGCTTGACTTCTTTGAAAACTATTGAAGGTACAACATAATACTACCAGAGGTCATTACTTCTTGACCGTGGTCTTATAGATAATATCTTTGTACTAAAGAGAGTTGTCGTAAATGCCATTTTAACTGTGATGCTAAGATTTTTAGCAGAAAGCGAATTTGTACAAAAAATTCTGACAATTAAGACCTAACCTTTACACTCACTAGAAACCCACGGGAAACTTACATGGATCGCTTTAAATTCGGATCATTGTGGCCTTACCGCATCTCTGCAGACGACCGTCTAAGTATGGAATGCATGCAAGGTGACTCTGATCTCAGTATGTCTGTTACAAAATTATTGTAATTAATTTTGTGTACTATTTTAGAAGTCCCTCATATCAGAGGGTAATTGGAGGTAGACAACTACGTAAACCGCCCAACCGCTCAGTTTTTGCCTACTAACACCATTTAATTTGCCAATAATCAAATATACATGTGTTTATCTTAATTACCCATGATGTAAAGCAAAACATCCTGGTATTATTAAACGTTATTTAAACAAAATTAGTGGGCTGCGGCGACTCTCTTGTTTGGCCCGTCACACGTAAGCCGTCTTCATCAGTGTGAAGGCAATCGAATTTGGATCAAATTGAAATGTCACCAAAATATGAGCTGTAGGTTTAGATGCTGGGCAGATAATACATTGATGTGGGGCAAAAATCCTCCTCTGACAAAAGGTCATATTTTTCTATCTCAGTGGTTCATTAATTCTGAGATAAAACTCCAGTCTATTTCGACTCTCCTCAACGTGTTTTGTTTCCATGCTAAGGATCAACGGAAGTTGAACAATTATTGTTTTCTGGCGAAAGAGTTTACTAGTTTCAGACATCACTCTTGGACATGTCTGTTGATGCAATATGTTTGTATCGAGTTTTCTCCAATCCCATTGTGTGCGTATGTGTGTTGGAGGGTGTGGGTCCATTCATATCACTCCAGCAAATATACAGCAAGGCTTGCAAATATACAGCCATTAAACAGGAAACAGTTTGGACAATATATAGGGAGGCTTTTTAAACCGATAAAATGGAAGTTTTCACCGGCTCTCACCTTCACATAAAAATGACCTTTCTGAAACACCTAAGATAATGTGGGTAAACAAAACAGGAGTCAACATGAATATTGTTTAATGCATGAGATTGATTGTCTTCATATGCAGATGGATACGCATTTTACCTTGTGTCTAAGGGGTCATTTCTTAAATTGCCAGAGAAAATCCACATTATATTCATTGGTCGAACTCCCTTTCGGAAATGTAAGTTGACTTCAATCATAATTAAGGCCCACATCAGGGGTGGGTCCGCGGATGCGAGTCCGATCTTCCCCCACCACTCCCCACATTGGCGTGGGATTCATTTGGTACGGTTTAGAACTATGATTCAGCTAGTCAAAATTCTAATTTCAAGGTAGGGAACGAGACCAACAACAGGTTCAACCATGATCACGATCACCGCAAGTTCACCGAGCAAATGCCCGTGCAGGAACTGCGTCATGCCATCTACGAAAATGCTACGGCCTACGGATAAACAATTTTCAAAATTTGTCAAAAGTTTTAGATTGATAAAATCATAGAGGCTACGAAGATCGTAAAAACGTATGATTTCGTACGTTTTCGCGCGGCCATCGCCTGGCTCCGCACAGATGCCGCTCGAAAAGGGATTAACTGGAAGTATACGAGTACCGCATGGCAAATGTCATATAGCTTAACATCCTTGAAATTGTTGTTTGGATGATTAAAATTGAAATATGTGAACATGCTTTGCTGAATTCAATCTCTATGTGCATTTTGTTCATAGATAGCCTGCTAAAAGGTCAATTTAGCCAGAAATGTGGTTAGACAGTGATACTCTGAAGGACACCCAATATACAAGGAAAATCCATAAAGTTCTGAGGTTACAGTGTCACTTTCATACAAATTTAATGGTTTTCTGGTTCTTGTTTAACATCTTGGTTAAAATGTTCTTTATTGGTAAGTCTATAAGTCAACAGATTAACTGCACTAAGAGTATTGCTTTTATATATATATATATATATATATATATATATATATATATAACTTTTTTAAAGTAAACTCTGAGTTGTGAAACTTGACCTTCATTTTTACCACAAAAAACCATTGAAATTAAAGTTAACCAAAAGTCTGACCTGGCAGGTTATTGGGTTTATCAACACAGAGATATGCATACAATAACCAAAAATGTGAAAATGTATGTAAAAATATTTACCTTTTTAATTAGACTATTTTTGAATAATTTTTTTCAGGTAAAAGGAAAATGCATTTTGGTAGGATGTACAAATGTGAAGGACACCAACACTGACACAGATACACTTGATTAGATTATAAAAGGAATATACTTCAGCATAAAAGAATGTGCATCTAATGGAATCTTTCAATCAGTTTACTTCTCATTTCAGGATGAGCTGTTTCACACACAACAAGATTGTCCAAGTGGAGCTCCTGGTTGTAAGAAAAAATGGAAGTTATCTCAAAAACTTCTATGCTGATAACACTATGCTTAGCATAATATTTGCCTTGACCTATGACTTCCCCTATTCAATTACACATGCCATAAAAACAAATTGGCAGCTCACCTGTAAATTACTTGGCCAATGAGCACGCTCATTATGCTGCTAACAATGCAAAGACCCAATTGCTGCTAACAATGCAAAGACCCAATTGGGATGTAGTCTGGGCCACTTCTGAAGTGGGCTAGATAAGGATCTGACCTGTGACATATATATTGTCTGTGAACTACTATTTCAGCTATATAGAATGCATTGGTCAATTTTCCATTTTGATGTTTGAATGTTCATGAATGATACATGAAAGATACATGCAGATTAAATAAACAAAAAACATATTCAAACACTGCTTAACTTTTATTCAAATTATATGCTACATTTCATACCTAAACCATAGGCACCCCAACCCAAGCTGTTGAAGTTGCAGAAATTACCAACACAGCCATACAAAACATTCCAATTCAACATTATCAGGTAACAAACAACAATAAAAAGTTAACAAAGAAAAAAAAGCATTGTGCATTATACATATGATAATTCCATGGAATGTATCAGTGCAAACACAAATAAGTCAATGAATATACTTTCTTCAACCAAAGAAAATGATAATCCTATCAAGTTGTGTTGTATATATATATTTACACGTAAACCACTAGCAATATGTAAGTAATTAGTGATGATTCATTCTCTACTATTACATGTATTCTAAATTGTCATAATAACACCCAAGTGAACTGGTTCACTATGAGAGGTCCCAACATGTTATCATGTTACAGTGGTTTAAACTCCCTCACAAGTTATCCACATCTACTTCCGGCTGTTCAGTTGATCAACTGGCCATGTGGAGCCTGAGGCTCCATTTCAGTGACTTTATTACATAAAATCCAGGCTACCGAGTTGGCAGTCTCTAGTTTAGCAATACTGATTAATGTGCTAAGGGCCCTAATGTAGCCGTTTACTCCTTTAACTTCCAACCCTCCACTTTCATTCTCACCAGATTTAGCTTAGACCTGCACTGATGATACAAACAATTACAATATTGTCTTAGACACTTGTCATCAAAACAACCAAAGTAATCTTTTAAAATCCAGCTATTTGGAGATCTGCAAAAAGCATGCTGTTGGTTTCAGGTCTACTAATTTTCCGACCAAATGTTCTTTTTTTTTTTTAATTCTTGTGGCCATTGGCCATATCTATTCACAGAACAAGGACAAGGTTAATGCTGACTTAAATGCTACTTTCCACACAAACTATTGATGACTATCAGTCTGCACATTGATCACCTTTGAGAATTTTTCTGTTCACAGAACTGGAGGCATCAGTATCAGCAATATAATGTAGAAATTACCACGATTATTCCAGAATCATGAATCCTTTCTGCATGTTTTATGCCAGATTTCACATGTCCAGGTATCATTGCTTTGTGATATATTATTTCTGCTCATCAGTTGACAAGGAAAAAGAGAAAATATGTACTTTAATTATAGATCTGATTGAACAAAGGCAGTGAGGAGAATCGGTCTCTTAATCTTATCTAATATGTATTAGTAACCTTTCTCTGCTGTTCTCAAACTCCAAATACTGCTCTTTGAGTCAATTATTTTATGTTGAAAGGAAGTCTACATCCCACGTTCAAAAATGTCAATTTTCTAGCAATTTCCTAGCACTCAATACTCAGCAAATAGGTTGGAACCAGACTCTTTACCAGAGCTGTACTTCACTAATAAAGAAAAAAGCAAAAACATAAGTGATGCTGATAGGCCGACACATACTTCTAAAATGTAAAAGAAAGACCATTTTTGCAAATTTTATGGATCATAAGTTTTGCAATTCTTCACTGAAACTGGAATAAAATCTGCAGTGTTTTAAGTTATATTGTGGGCAATCACCAGGTGGCGCCATACACATCACTTAAACAGTCTTGGGTTGAACACGACAGCAAACTCTCATTCAAATTGATACCAAAGTCAATTTCCTGATATTATTCTAAACACAATTGAGTGCCAAAATTGGGTTCCCACACGTCATAAAACTAGGGACGTCATCACAACCATTAACAATTGAAAACATGGATAGTCTTCACATACATAACTGCTATATACAGTATTTTTTTCAAAATTATTATCTTAATAGAAAAAATATACAAAAGCATCACTCTCTGTTAAAAATACTTTGGAAATATGCTGAAATTATTTATGAACCAAGTAACCTTTTTTCTCTCAATATAAATGCCTTCTTCCGCTTATGATAAATTCTAATCTTACATAAAACAGTGTTCTGCTGCTTACCTACATGTAAATACATGCTGGCTAATCTAGATTTCCTTAAACCTCTTGCATAAATATATTGTACTAGTATCTGTCATTTTGGAAGGACTCTGGCCTGTACTCGAAAAGCTTGTTCATACTCAAACACATGAGCAACATAAAGGTGATCGAATGACTAATAATGTAATTGTCAGACATAACACTACAGCTTCTGGTATATATTCTTTCACTCTGAAGCTGGACTAAACTCAGGAAGTTTGAGTATGGGTGAGCTTCCATAATATGCATCTTACCTTAACAATGCGCTAAGGTATTATAATAGTAAAAGTACATTTTCCAAATTAAGTGCATATGACCTGACAGGTGAAGGTTTCATGAACCTATATTGGAGGGTCTGAAGGTCATCAATGGATTTCACTCACAATCACATGGCAATTACTTTCCCTGTCTTCAGATACTTTATGGAGAAAATGAAGTGGCATTTAATAACATTAATGCAAGTCTCTTTCAGCTGGTAAATTATTTTTTGCTAATCATAAACAGACGCTTGCTTTAAAAGTTCCACGTGTGAACAGAAAGATTAAAGGGTATTTTTTGCATATTCTTGTAACTGTTCAGTTTCAATTTCTGCTGGCAGCTTCTTGAAAGCAGTTGTGAAAGAAAGTGTGTCTAAATTTACTCCTCATAGAATTTGTCTATAGTATTTTTGTACATTTTGGAAACCACTGGTCTCTTTAACTTCAATGTTGGTCCTAAAAATAGAAAATAAAAAGAAGTAAATAATAGTAATTCAAAAAATGGTACAATATTTTGGTTTTAATCTAATTACAGGACATATATTTAATCCCAAGTCTATAATATTGGAAAATTGATAGATGTAAGGATTTCCATTGAGTAAAAACAGGTAAATTTTTGCATCTATACCAATTGGAGATATTGCAAACTATTTTTTTTTCACCCCCAAAATGAAAAAAAAAAGATGTCCAAGCCCCATGTCTTGCCGTGTATCAGACACATGAAATGTGGAGGAAAAATGCAAATAATATGAAAGATTGATGGCAAAGGTCACTCAATGTCCACTTACCCAGTTCTCCTCCAGGTATGGAGAAGTCCTTGGCCAGGAGTGACCACTTCTGCACCTTCTGTGCTCTTGATGTGGACTTTGCATTAGCCCTATCAATTCCCTCCTGAATGGCCTTTAACACCTTGGCATCATTATTGTCTAAAATATCTGACACTGTGCTGGCACTGCTGCCCAGGGATCTGCACCAGTCTGTGGCCACCTTGCTTAATTTGTCTGTAGGAGCACCATTGTCATCCACCTCTACCTGGAAACAATAGAGATCATATGATACAGAATCTATAGGGGCACCATCGTCATCCATCTCTACCTTGAAACAACAGAGATAATATGATAAAGAATCAAGAATGCATGGCATATGTGACAAAGTAGATGCATATGTTAGTAGTCCAATTTGTAAATTAAAAAGGAGAAAAAACCCCCAAGGTAAATCTGTATTCAAAGAAAGCACATAGAGATACATCAAGACAACAAAACATCAATCCCTTACAATCTTATGCAACCTTACTTCAGCAACTAATCTAGAACAGCATTTTACCATTAAATCTTCTCCAGCAACTTACTTTCATGGTAAGGAGCATTGAAAGAAACTTCCTCTTGTCTCCAACCAGCATAACATTACTGATCCCTGGGAGTTCCTCCTTCACTGTGTCTTCAATGGGCACAGGAGCCACATTCTCTCCTCCAGCTGTGATAATCAGCTCTGAAGAACAGAAACCAGCAATTTATATATATATATATATATATATTTAATACTAAAACAAAATTTACAGACAAAAATTTAAAGTACCATTATTTGAAAATTATGTTCAGAGGAATCCTAACTATTCCAAAACATGGTGCTCAGATTTTTAAAAAATCCAAAAATTGTCCCCAAAAGTTAAAAAGCTAAAAAGGGAAAGCCAGCAGGCGGTAGTAGGTTAACCTTTTATTCTCCCAGTGATGTAGATAAACCCATCTTTGTCAATCTTTCCTATGTCTCCAGAGTGCAGCAATCCGTCAGCATCCAAGGCTTCACAGGTCTTCTCTTCAGTGTCCAGATACCCCATGAACACATGACGGCCACGCATACACACCTACAGAAACAGAAACACCTTTTGAATCGTCTTCAACGTAGCCTGATTAAAAAAACTTAGGTGAAAAGGAAAAAAATTAACCATAACCAATTTGTTTCAAAAATACTTTTTTGTGAGTGTTGAACTTTACTTTGAAGAGAGGAAGTTTATCTGTTTTAAGGAGGTTTTGAAAGGCAAAGTGATCCATTAAAAGTTTAACAAGACAAGAAATGAATAATAACAATAATATGTTAAAACAAATGATATTGCAATAAAACAGCATATACAACTTGTAACAGATAATGCAGCTTCACCTTTCCTGCACTAAGTACTTCCTTCCTCACATATCATTGGTTAATATTGATCGCACATTTGAGAATGTTGAAATGGAACTTTGATGGCATGAATTTGTTTTAATCCTTTCATTGTAGACAGGGCTGAGACAAATATGGAGTTTGGTTTTTGAAGAATTCTTATCACTGTTACGTAATTAGTATTTTTGTTATTATCAGTACCAGAGAAAAGAAAGATTCCAATGCCATTTACAAACACATCAATATCAATATGATCAACTAAGTTGCTGCATAGCTTTACCTCTCCACAGCCATCTTCATCTGGGTTAAGAATGTCTGTCTTGGTGCCGGGTACATTAAACCCTACAGAAGTCAGGCGGTACCTCCATGGCACAGATATTGTGTGAGGGCCTGAAAATAAAAATACGGATGGTTAGGCAAATATCTATAAAACTTAAAAGGCATAGGGGAAAATACTGACATAAAATACTCCATAAAACACTATTTTTCTTGTGCTTTCAATAAAAATGTGTTCTCATATCTCAGACCAGCAAAGATCATTACTCCCCTGCAAATTACTTCTATTACTATTTTTACTACTATTTTTAAAATCATAATTGTCAAATAACAGTCCTTGAATCCAAAGTTTAATACAAGTTGCATCTTGTTTGATCAGTAGCCTTTTCAAATCATCTTGAAATCACCAACAAGAAACAGAAGGTAATGGCTGAATACAAAAGCCCCACCTGAATAATAACATCAGAATCTAAAAATAATAACATTAGAAAAAAAAAACATGTACAACTGGTGCAATACTTCACTTAAGCAATGTGACAGTTTCAATAAATACTTAACCCTGTGTAGCCTGATAACAAACCTGTGGATTCACTCATGCCATATGTCTCCATTATTGGAATGTTCACTCCCAGGAAGAAGTCCAAGGTTTCTTTCATCACTGGAGCTGCTCCACAGCTGCAGACACTACACCTGTCCAGTCCCAGCCCAGTACGCACCTTCCTGAACAACAGCAGGTTAGCCAGGGACCAGCCAAAGGGGGTACCTCCACTGAAACCCAGATATTGAAACAAAAAATTATAATCATAAACAATGCTGCTGAATTCACATGACAAAGATATGGGTAGATGAGTTGGGTTTTCTCATCAAAAGTTATACAAATTTTATTCTATTCAACTAAGTGGGGTATATATTCTTTGAGTGGGAACATGTCGTGAAATGAGAGAAAAGATATGCTATGCAAATTTTAAACAGAATGATGAATACAGAAGCTGGTATTAATGATATTTCATTAAAAATATTAAGATTTTGAAGTTAAAGCTTGGTTTACTTGCAGAATACATACATATTAGAAGGTAATGCCTGACAAATTTTTTCAAATCATGCACTGGTGCAAAATGTGCTCAACTCTGATAACTACAGATAACAAGTAGGATAAAAACCTGGGACATGTTACTTTCACATCTTAAATAGAACTTGATTTGCTTATGGAAATAATTTGACTGCCCGCCACACATGACAATTCATAACGCACATTGAAACACAGCAAAAAATATTTCCATAATCCTTATATGACAATAATAAATAATTTCAGAATAATTGCTGTTAGTTGACATTTTATCTTTAAGTTGAACCTTGATTTCATTCAAATCATTGCATTTTTGGGGTGACATCAGGTAAAAAGTTTGAACTGAAAACAATTTTTTGGGGGGTAAGATGAATTTCATTTTTTTCTACGAATCAGACACCAGATTAAAAAAAAAACACAAAACTGATTAACACAATGTTCAATATTACAACCCATCTGAACAAATGCTCTAGAAATACCTGGGCATTAACCAACACATTGTAAACTGAAAAAACATTTATCAGTAATCTAGTATTAGTAATGAATACATCAAATGACAACATTTTCCTACAAAAGTGTTCACTAAACAAAACTAATTCCTTTTTCATTAACCGTAACTAAAGAAACAGAACCATGCTTGTTCAAATCCATTCCTAATTGATTCTAGAGAAAAATCCAAAGTAATAAGCAATTTCTCATGCTGAATTACCATAACTTCTTTTTCCACGAACTCTTTTTCTTTTGGGAACTAAAGCAAAGACAGAAATGCATGCCTTCAATACTAGCAGCTTCTTCTTTTTTAAAACTGCTACTGGGGGTATGTCCCCTTTGTGCACACAATCATCTCTATTCAGATATATGCAATATATGAGAGCAAACCTTCACAGATTTCAGAATTCTATAATGGGTATATATACATAGGAATCATCAGCATGGAATAATTTTAAATTTAGGCTCTTACCAAAATGTTAACCCACCCTTTAGCACAGCCATAAATTTCAAAAACATTTTACCTGATGAAAAGAAGATGTATAATGTTCTTCTTTACAAAAGTACAGCTAGCTAGGCAAACAACCCTTACAACCCAATGCTTTTGCACAAAAAATTTTAGAACTGAGAATATCTGTAAAGAAAGACATACCCATTCATCAGGCTCATTGACCCTTTATAACCCACTCCCTTTGCCCAAGTGGCCACCTTCTTCTTAATGCCTGTCGTCTGCTTCCCCAGTTCCTTCAGTCCTTCCTGGATCTTCTCCCACACTCGAGGAACACCAAAGAATACAGTTGGGTGGACTTCATTCAAGGTGATACGTAGCGTACCCTGAGGAAAATATGGCAAATATAAAATTTCTTGTTACATATAGGATTTGAAGTGAATAGCTATGCTATGTTTAGTTTTCCTTGAAAATCAAAACCGACCCCCACCAAAGGAAATATTGCCTGTTATAAACAAACTCCCCTCCCAAGTCTTCCAGTTTTATAGATTTATATGTATATTTATAATTATATCAGAACAGATTAATGACACTGCATCATTCCTTGGGTGGATAAAGAATGAATGGAATGACATATTGTTTTACCAAACCACACTACAAATTTCTCTTGAAATAACATCTTCACAACCCCACTTCAATAACCTTACCTTGAGAGCATCTGGTCGGGCAAAGTACACAGCCGCTCCAGCTATGAGAGGTCCATAGATATCCACAATCTGGGCAGCAACATGGCTGAGGGGAAGATAGCTGACCAAAACCTCTTGACCAAACTTAAGCCTGGTTGCTCCAACGATCTTTCTAGATAACCAAGTATACTGAAATATATATAATATTAATAATAGTAATACAACTGTGTGAATGAATTTATTTTTCTCTAACATACACAGCAGCTGCCTGTCAGAACTGAATCCATACATCCTGGTTAACAAACTGACTACCATCTAAGTTCTAAGTTCAGATACCAGAATACTCATTTAAAAGTATATATAAGGACATTTTTATAACTATCTTTTGAAATATATATATTTTATTATCACTCTCCTTCATATTTCATGAGTCAGACATGGTTTTTAATAATAATAATAATAATAATAATAATAATAATAATAATAATAATACAAGATGAACCATTAATGCTAGGAAACAGTCAATACCAGCAATGTGACATGAACAGTCTTGCAGACTGGCTGATATTGTCCCACACAGATAAGTATCCTCTGTCATTAGGGCCCACATTGGTGGTCACCACTTGGAATATTCAAATAGAAATGTATAATTTTTTTAGCTCTTCATACTAGCTGAATTCAATTCAGATTGATTAAAGGATTTGTGTTCTACAATATGAAACCGTACTAGACTAACCAAAGTAAAACCCTGCCCATATCAGCTAATACTTACATTGTCATGGCTCAACATAACACCTTTAGGATTTCCAGTTGTCCCTGACTGTAAATAAAAAATTGGAAATCACCACAAAATATGAAAATACAATTCACTGCAATTCTTTTTGAGAATTTGATTATTTTGCTTTGCAAATGTTATTATTAATTTTAAATTGCTTAAAAAATTAATAATGCAAGTGGAAAAGTGTTTACAGTACAAATAAAAACAAATATAGATGGTAATGAAATACTGTTAATATAATAACACTTAATTTGCATTCATTTACTAGTGGCAATCGGTGCAGCAGAAAAGCCATAAATACTGAGTAAGTGCAACTACATGACCCTCCTTATTACTGCTCATCAAACTATGGCAGATATACTGGATGGCAGAAACAGCTCAGAAACAATAGGTAATGTAGCCCATCAACACACCAAATCACATTAAGTTATCACTTTTAGCATTTACATTGGAGCACAACAAATATATATATTTTTTTGATGATGAACAGGCAGACACGTGGACCAACAATACTATTACCTAAGACTGCATGAGCACATGAAAACAGTGTCAACATTTTTCTAAAACTGTTTTAAACAAGGCAGCAAAGCTGTCAAATGTACAGACAAAGAACAGAAAATAAAGATGCAAATAAGTGAAAAATTAAATTTTCACAAAAAACTGTTAAATTGCCAGAAAAATTTACCAAACAGACTGCGTTGCCTATTGAAGCTGTATGTTAGACCCATGTTTCTTTCCTGTAAGTTTGAGAACAGTAAGTGACATGATTTCCCTTAAATGGTCATCATAGGAGCAGTGCCCAAAATAGGGGTTTCTTCAAATTTTGATGCAACATTACATAATGTTTAACAGCATA
Source organism: Lingula anatina (assembly GCF_051362555.1). Taxonomy (NCBI): domain Eukaryota; kingdom Metazoa; phylum Brachiopoda; class Lingulata; order Lingulida; family Lingulidae; genus Lingula; species Lingula anatina. The sequence continues at coordinate 62,102,871 of NC_141767.1, read as the reverse complement.
ATGACAATCAAATGTTATTAATAAAATATTAGTAACATGGACATTCAGAAAATGTGACAAGCAAAAGTCTTCAAGATCATGGAACTTTAAAGTCACACCTTGAAAATGCCAATATGTGAAAAATTAAATTTTCACAAAAAACTGTTTAACTGCCAAAATAAATAAATAAATAAATAAAAATACCAAACAGACTGCATTGCCTACTGAAGCTGTATTTTAGTCCCATGTTTCTTTCCTGTAAGTTTGAGAACAGTAAGTGACATGATTTTCCTTAAATGGTCATCATGGAAGCAGTGCCCAAAATAGGGGTTTCTTCAAATTTTGATGCAATATTACATAATGTTTAACAGCTTAATGACCATCAATTTTTAATTATAAAATATTTGTTTCACAGATATTCAGAAAATGTGACTAGCAAAGGTCTTCAGGCCCATGGAACTTCAAAGTCACGCCTTGAAAATGCCAAAATGTAAACAAGACAGCACTGTTCTGAAATGGGTTTATTTCCATTTTTAACACTTTTTTAACAAAAAACAAAATAAACATTTTACTGCCATTTTATATGACCAATGAAGAAAATTGATGAGATGGGAAAAGTATCAATAGAACAGTGTTAAATGTCCAATTTCCTCCATTCTGAGATTCTGAACATAGTGGATGATTGAATCTGACAAACTGCAATGATATGAGTTTATTTCCATTTTTGACACTTTATTACACAATACATGATAACAAGTTTACCATGTTTTTTACATAATCAACTAACAATGTTGTAAAGATGCAGGAAATATCAAACAAACACTTTTAGGCATCTTATTAGTTAAATAATGAGACTGTTAACATGCCTAATAATTGAATCTGAGGAAATGTGAAAAACAGTATAACTTCTAAAATAATGGCCTGATTATGCTGATTTTCAAACTCAACCTGCGTTTTAGTAAGATTGACCACTCCTGTGAGTATGATTACAATTGGCCAATCCGTTTTTCTTATATTGTGTTATCAGTGTTGTATTTATATTGAAAATAGTGAAAAAACAGCATAAATTCCCTAAAAGTGACCCGATCATGCTGATTTTCGAACTTGACCTGCGTATTATGAATATTCATCAGTCCTGTAAGTTTCAAGTCAAAAGGTAAAATGGTTTTCCACTTATCGTGTTATCGGTGCTGCATATATGCTGAAAAAAGTGAAAAAACAGCATAAATTCCCTAAAAGTGACCCGATCATGCTGATTTTCGAACTTGACCTGCGTATTATGAATATTCATCAGTTCTGTAAGTTTCAAGGCAAAAGGTAAAATGGTTTTCCACTTATCGTGTTATCGGTGCTGCATATATGCTGAAAAAAGTGAAAAAAAAGCATAAATTCCCTAAAAGTGACCCGATCATGCTAATTTTCGAACTTGACCTGCGTATTATGAATATTCATCAGTTCTGCAAGTTTCAAGTCAAAAGGTAAAATGGTTTTCCACTTATCGTGTTATCGGTAAAAGTGCACGACGGCGACGACAGACGCAGATGATGGCTATATGTACAGACACATCTGTGTCTGTACATAAAAAGGAATAAGTATTAAGATCAAGTGTGGACATAAAAACATACTGTGTAAATAAGGGTGCAGCACTGGTTTGGTCTCTGAGCCTTTATTCTCTCCACTAGAACACTGTCTGCTGTTTCCTTGCCAAGGTCCATAAACTCTTGCCACTAAAATTAAAACATTTATTAGAACAAAAGTTTGAAAAATAGTAACACCATTGCTAATAACAAGGAATATTCCATTCTACATGACAATTCTACCAAGTCCAAAGGAATAAGCAAACCATGCTTAATGTGATAGAGAAGATGACCTTGTACAAAATTGCATGAATGCGTTAGTCAGCTTAGTGGTGGTGATAATTTTTCTCTATAAAAATTTGTTAAAACTAGTCACCATCACAAAAAGAAATATTAAAACAAAATACATATGCTTCAATGCTTTATATGGATACACAACCACTTTTTGAAAATTCATTTCAAGTTGATGACATACGGAGTACACATTTGGCCTTCTCTCTGCAACTTCATCCTTATATTGCACTACGGCCTTGAGGTGGGGCACTTTGTCCCATATCTTCAGTATTTTCTGCAGCTGAACATTGTTCTCTACCACCACTACATTGGTCTTACTGTTACTGATGATGTACTCGCAGGCCTCGGGGGAGTTGGTGGCATATATCCCAGTGGCCAAACCACTAAAACAATATAATCACAATATCAATACATTGTTGTGCTGTGTAAAATTCTGAATACTATATTAGATTCTTCATTATGAAAATAAGGCATTTCGCACATGCAAATTCTCACCGCTGGTGTTGTTAATTCCACTAAACATGTCCTATATGCCTGGAGACACATAAATACCCTAAGTAAAAATTATGCTTTAACACATTTATTACTTGTGCTAGGATGCGAATTAGGTAATTTTAGGGTATGTCTCATTATTTTTATAAGAAATTTAATTTATGCCATCATGAAAAAAATTTCCCCAAGTTACCCTGCAAATATTGTCCCAAGGTTGGAGATCAACCATTCCGGTGAGTTGAATCCTAAAATGCCAACCCCTCCAAATGAATCTAAACCAAGCTGAAACATTAATTATTCTAATTTAAATAACATAATCAGGAACAGGTGATACATATCATATTTTTATATATATATACTCACACTGATACAGTTATGATAGCTCTTAAATGCGATATAATTTTTTTCACTTGAAAACATTTTTACAAACTACATTTTCACATTGTGCCAATACGTAAGTTAAGTTGGTACCTTAATGAATGATTTAGCTGCTCTCTTCACATCATCATAGTACTGTCTGTATGACCATGTCTTCCACTCCTCCCCTTCCTTGGTTGCTACAGGGGAAATAAATATGTCATTATCCAATCTTCCTTTATTTGCATGAGTCTAGTCAATTAGATGTATTACTTATAAGGACTATATGCTGAGGAAAGTGCGAAAAAAAAACAAAACAAGGCAGCAAAGCTGTCAAATGTACAGACAAAAAGCAGACAATAACAATGCACAAAACAGGCTACTGTCAATTTTGATGCAAAAGTACATTATGCTTAACTGCAAATTCAACATCAAATTTTAATTATGCTCAACAGGTAATACCAATGTAAGTGAAATGTGTAACAAGCGTAAGGCTTCAGGCGCATGGGAGTTTAAGTTCACACTTTGAAAATGCCAGAATGAGAAAAATGAAAATTTCACATAGAACTGCTTAAATTCAATAATAAATGATAACCCATTTGAGCTGGCTTTCTAATTTGAACTGCATGCCAATCCTACAAATCATACTTGTAAGTTGAAAATAATAATAAGTAACATAGTTTTCTTTTCATAATGTTTGTAGTAGCAGTGCAAAAAAATTTTTGTCAATTTTGATGTAACATTACAAAATAAATTACAGAATAATTATCACCAATTTTTGATTATTGACTATAAATAGCATGGACATGTAGAAAATTTGATTACCATTTGGCTTCATGTCCATGGGAGCTTCGAGTCCCACAATGAATATGCCAACATGATAAAAATGAATATTTCACTAAAATGTATAACTTCCAGAAAAAGAAGCCAATTAGACTGCTTTTCCAACTCAGGCTGCATTTTAGTTCTTTGTTTCTTTTTTGAAAGTTTGACAGTCATAAGTAACATGGTTTTCCCATAATGGTCATCATGGCAGCAGCACCCAAAATTGTGTTTTCTTCTATTTTAATGCAATATTACATAATGCTTAACAGCATAATGACCATCAGTTTTTAATAATAAAAGATCCGTATCATGGATTTTCAGAAAATGTGACTAGCATGGGTCTTCAAGCCCGTGGAGGTTCTAAGTCACACCTTGAAAATGCCAATATGTGAAAAATTAAATTTTCACAAAAAACTGATTAACTGCCAAAAAAATTTACCAAATAGTCTGCATTGCCCACTGAAGCTTTATCTAAGTCCCATGTTTCTTCCTGTAAGTTTGAGAACAGTAAGTGTCATGGTTTTCCTTAAATGGTCATCATGGGAGCAGTGTCCAAAATAGGGGTGTCTTCAAATTTTGATGCACTATTACATAATGTTTAACAGGATAATTACCATCAATTTTTAATAATAAAATATTAGTATCATGGATATTCAGAAAATGTTCCTAGCAAAGGTCTTCAGGCCAAAGGAACTTCAAAGTCACACCTTGAAAATGCCAAAATGTAGACAAGACAGCACTGTCTTGAAATGTTTTTTTACCATTTTTAACAATTTTTTAACATATAACAAAATTAACAATTTACTGCCATTTATATATGATCAACTAAGAAAATTGATGAGATGGGAAAAATATCAACAGAACAGTGTTTAATGTCCAATTTCCTCCATTCTGAGTTTCTGAACATAGTGAATGAATGAATCTGACAAACTGCAATGATATGAGTTTATTTCCATTTTTGAAACTCTATTATACAATACATGATAACAAGTTTACCATCATTTTTACATAATCAACTAACAATGTTGTAAAGATGCAGGAAATGTCAAACAAACACTTTTACGAATCTTATTAGTTAAATAATGAGACTGTTAACATGCCTAAGAATTGAATCTGAGGAAATGTTTAAAAACAGCATAACTTATAAAATAATGGCCCGATTATGCTGATTTTCGAACTTGACCTGCATTTTAGTAAGATTAATTACTCCTGTGAGTTTCATGACAACAGGTCTATCGGTTTTCCTTGAAATGTGTTAACAGTGTTGCACATATGCTGAAAAGTGAAAAAAACAGCATAACTACTAAAATAGTGGCCTGATCATGCCGATTTTCGAACTTGATCTGCGTTTTAGTAAGATTAATTACTCCTGTGAGTTTCATGACAACAGGCCTATCGGTTTTCCTTGAAATGTGTTAACAGTGTTGCATATATGCTAAAAAGTGAAAACACAGCATAAATACTACAATAATTGCCCAAACATGCTGATTTTCGAACTTGACCTGCGTTTTATGAATATTCATCAGCTCTGTAAATATAAAGCCAAAAAGTAAAACTGTCTTCCACTTATCGTGTTAACGATGAAAGTGCACGGCGACGGCGACGGCGACAGGGACGGCGACGACAGACGCAGGTGATGGCAATATGTACAGACACACCTGTGTCTGTACATAAAAAGACATAAGTAAGTGGAAAGACTGAATGGTATCTTGCTATGGAAACTCTGTTCAAAAAGCTTTAGATACTGCATGTATATGCTTGTAGTAGTGAGTAGTATATGGCAAAATATCACATAACTGTATGTTAAATAAAACTGCAAACCAATCAATTTCCATCATTTTTCTTTACTTGCAATTTTGAATTTACATTCAACAGAATGGTACCATTTTGATCACTCGGTCCTACCTAGAGCAGTATTGTTAGGTATTCTCTTTACCACATCCACAAATGCTGACATGATAGTGAGTGGTTTCTCCGAGGCTTCCTCATCAACCTGGAGCTTCACGGCTGCATCACGCTGCCACACACGGAAACTGTCAGCTGGAGCTAACTCGTCCATTCCTGAAATAATTAGGGTCAATTCCTCTAAAGAAACTGGACAATACTCACTATAACACATGAGTGAACTCACAATATACCCAATGTCTTCACATGAAATAAGCTTTGATCAAAAGCTTTGCTATGTTATACACTTAAATAAGATAACCGTTTTATAGTATCTATTACATATGCAATAATAAAATGTTTTACTTTTCTTTAAAAATATGCCTTCTGAAAGTAAAACCCTGCTTGAACCATGTCATAGCTTCCAAGTTTAATCTAATCCAATAATAATAAACGCATAAAAAATAGGCTTTAAAGTAAACATGCTATTTAAATAGCTATAAATTGTATTTTACATGATAAGCATTTGTTCAAGTGTGAAATAACTAGCTGGGAACTCAATAGCCGGTTGGCCCATTGGGTGCCTTTCATCAAGTTTTGATAAATATAAAATTAATACTGAGACAATTCAAGAAACTTAAACTTTTATCAATGTACTTTCCTTCAGCAGAAGGAAACACTTTCTATATGGTCTTGAAGATTTTGCTACATGTTTTGCTAATAATAATAATAATAATAATAATAATAATAATAATAATACTGTCTACCAGTTCCACAGGACTCCACAGCTTTCAGTTATAATCATCCAGTTTTATCTATATTTCGGAAGGTCGTACCGTATATCAAGCCATCTCCTGGGTCCCCTTCTGTTTTGGGGGTGAAAGTGGCACTATAGGTTACTTTAGGCTGGTTGTCCCCTGCAGTGGGTTCTCCTGAACAAACCGGGGGTGTCTGAACGGTTATTTCGGCTTCTTCAACTACTTTCTTTTCTTCCTCTGGAGGTGAAGTATTCTGTTCATTAGTCTTTGCCTCTTCTTTTTCTTTGTCGTGACCATCAATGGCACCATTTTCTTCATCACCCTCACCATTAATACCGTTCATTACAGGTCCATCCTGGGATTGGGAGTCAGAATGCCCATTGGTAAGTGGGGGGTCCGATTCTTCTTCCTTGACACCATTGGTCAATTTGGACTTATCTCTTTCTATATAGGCTCCATTATCCCCATAGTTGTTGTTCTTTGACATGTTAAGGCTGAAAAATACAGCATGGTTTCTCAGCAAGAAAAAATGTATAACTAGAGGATCAGAGAGGCGATACCGCCTCCAGATATTGTACCACCAGCTGGAGTAAGCACATTCGTATGGAAAACCAAATAAAAAAAGGGACACCACCTCCAGTCTTGTGCTTAACAAGCTCTATAAAATGCAATCAACAAGAGTTCTCAAAATATGTAAAAAAAAAAAAAAAAAAAAAAATGGTCCAATCATGCAGATTTTGGAATTGACCTGTATTTTCCTAACATTGATCACTCCTGTGATTTTCTAGACAATAGACCTATTGGTTTTCCTTGAAATGTGTTATCAATGTTGCATGTGTAGTATGCTGACAAAAGAGTAAACCTTGGGCAACACTATGGGCATATCTCTGCTAGTTTTGAAGATATGAGGGGCAAGAAAATATGCAAAGTTAAGTGCTTGGTGAAAAAGTAGGTCAAAGGTCAATTTCAAAGTCACAGTATATGACTTCCTATTCAAGTTCAGGCCTACCCATCTACCAGACTCGGCACATAAGGATCCTGAATTAACCGGTATATCGGACCACACTACCCGTTTTCAAGGTGTGTGTCAGATCGCATTAAGGAGTATCATACCCCAGAACAATTTTTGTAGGACTACCGAGGGCTCATCCTGTCGGTTTTCTGACTGATACTTCGAAATGCGATCTGACACCCACCTTGAAACTGGGTAGTGTGGTCCGATAAACCGGTTAATTCAGGAACCTTATGTGCCGAGTCTGGTAGTTGGGTAGGCCTAAAGTTCAATAGTAACCATGGGAATTTCTTTGCCAATTTTGAAGATATAAATGCCAGAAAACATGCAAGGTGCAGGTCATCATAAAAAGTAGGTCAAAGCTCAATTTCAAGGTCACAGTTAGATTGCCAGTATATTACTTCCTATTCAAGTTCAACAGTAACTTTGGGTGTATCTCTGCCAGTTTTCAAGATATAGAGGATATAAAATTTGCAAAGTTCAGTTCTTGGTGAAAAAGTAGGTCAAAGGTCAATTTCAAGGTCACAGTATATGACTTCCTATTCAAGTTCAATAGTAACCATGGGAATTTCTTTGCCAATTTTGGAGATATAAATGCCAGAAAACATGCAAGGTGCAGTTCATCATAAAAAGTAGGTCAAAGCTCAATTTCAAGGTCATAGTTAGATTGCCAGTATATGACTTCCTATTCAAGTTCAACAGTAACTTTGGGTGTATCTCTGCCAGTTTTAGAGATATAAAGGATAGAAAATTTGCAAAGTTCAGTTCATGGTGAAAATTAGGTCAAAGGTCAATTTCAGGGTCACAGTAAGATTGCATGTATATGACTTCCTAATCAAGTTCAATAGTAACTATGGTCATATCTTTGCCAGTTTTGGAGATATGAAGATCAGAAAAATTGCAAAGTGCAGTTCATAATGAAAAGTAGGTCAAAGGTCAATTTCAAGGTCACAGTTAGATTGCCAGTATATGACTTCCTGTTCAAGTTCATTAGGAACTATGGGCATATCTCTGCTAATTTTGGAGTAATTCACAATTTATTTTCACCACTGAATATTGCGTTGTACTTTTTTATATAGCGCAACGCCTAAACCGTATTGAAAACAAAAATGTGGACACCACCTCCAGTATTGTGCTTGACAAGTCCTACAAATTGCAAAATTCAAAAGGTCTCTGGCATTTACGGTTCCAGAATTTGAGAGAGTTTTCAGTTTCATATCTAATGGCCGCTTCTCCCATGAAAATGCACCTATTGACCCCAAACTCTCAAAGATGAAAGGAGACCCTGATTGTAACCCCTCACCATAATATGAGAGCTTAGGTCTATGTAGATTCTGAAAATTGGTACAAACAAATATTTTTTTGCAGAAAAGTCCCATTTTTAGAAAATTTTGGCCCGTTTGACCTTGAAATAAAGGTCAAAAGTCAAATCTTAGGGCATATTTGGAATCTCCACATATGACTTTCGGTCAGACTTCTGTAGTAATTTTTCCCATAATTCCTTCGGTTTGGGGGATATTTAGCATTGAATTTTCCAAAATTTTGACAAGGGTGTGTTTCAACGAGCGTCACGCCCAGGCCAAAGCACCGACTAAGACAAAAATACCAGGGGGTTCAAGTTGAGATTATACGTGACCTAAATCCAAGAGATGGGGACACAGGTCCTTGCGGTCTAGGAGGAGAAGCGGTAACGGTGACTTGTATCCCACAACACCCTGCGGAGCCAATGGAGCCGGCGGAGCTTACGGAGCTGTACGAGACGGGCCGAGACTAAAACCATGAGTACCGCCAGCGTACACGCTGGTGGTACTGATTAATTATAAACTGAAGGGTTCCCCCCCCCCCCCAATTTTCCCTTATATAACCTTGTCATATGTCATTGGCACAGGCATACATTTTGGCACACATGCTAGTGTACCATGGCACAGATGTCAGACACTACTTTATCTGTAGACAGGGATTATAGTTAAGTACACATACACTGAAAAAACATGAGAAAACAAGAGGTTCAGGCTGCTTAATCGCCTGTGCTCAACCTACACTTAAAGACCAAAGTTTATGAGACACGTAAACACTAACTCAAATATGACGTGGAGTAAAATTTACAGCCATCTACTGCTAGTATCACTGCTTGGACTCCTTGCACACCAAAAAAGTGTAACTCTTTATAGTAAACAGCTTAATACTTTCCCTCCCTCCCCTCTTTTAAAATCCCCCACAACTACATGTACTAATCAAAAGTTTAACCTTAAGCTCTAGTTGCCAGAATCTGAACTCTTTGTAAAAATATGCCCCACCAGTTCAAGAAGTGGTCCTAGCAAGGTGAGCTCTTGCCCAATATGGACGTCTCTGCTGCCAGGCAACTTGGACCTCGTGTGGTCAGAGGCCGTAATATACACCTTAGTCAAACACTAGCAGATAGATGTCCCCTGATAACCCTGCTGACTGTAGCATTAAAGTTAGCCTGTGCTTTATTTTTCAGTGAATCTATTTGAAATTGGTGGAAATCATAAAATATTAAAGTTATCTTGAGCCCATTTTTTTTCTCTTTGGTCAGAGTGAATTTTCTTTTACATGTGCACAAAAGAATGCTAGCTTAATAATCTACTATACTGTAGCCTATTTAGCTAAATAATTATCAAAATGGATTTCAATGCATTTAAATTGAAGAATCAGAGATAAGTGATCTAAATCATTTGACTTTCTGTAAAAAATTAGTCATTATAATATTCTTTCAAGCATTACATCTTACAGCATATGGGTAGATCCACTGATGGATCTTTTTTGCCCTAACTGGTGCTTATCATTGACCCCAATAACCTGCCTTACCTTATCAAAAACTAGTACATCAAACAAGTGCACAGTGCACTGGAAACTGTGTTACATGTTTCATGTTTGCATTAAAATTTCACTGACAGGCAACTTAAATTCTACCAGCAGGTTACACAGATCAGCAGAATATCATACGCTTTGCCCAAAACAAAAATGAACCATACATCCCAATTTCTTGTCACTCCTTTCAAGGAGTCAGTTTTCTTTTTTTTTTTTTAATTGCTGTAGCAATTTAATCATTTTCATGAAATAATATCTCATCTACTTCACTGATCATTAAGGTAAGGATACATGTGCTGAATAGATCCATATATTTATATTATATCTGAAAGCTAAAATTACAATGTTATTACCCAGTGCGGCATATGTGGAATATAAGGGTGCATTCCCAGAGATTTATATCGATCCAGAGATTTAGATTTAGATTGACCTAACTCCCTGGGGGTTTACGCTAAATTGCAGTCAGCCGAGCGCGCACCATAGTTAATTACCCCCTTACAGCTTTAAGTAGGCGGGACAGACACTTAAGCCGGCTAAGCTGACAGTAATCTTGTGAGACTCCCCACAGATCGATCTAAAATCTATGGGAATGGGGTCTAAGACTGATTGCATGTTTAGGTGAGCTCAAATTGTATGTAACCATGGGTGAGGTCAAATGCAATGAAATCCAATGAAAGTTACTAATTCAGTGTGGTCAATAGTTGCCCCTATGCGACACTGACTGGACAATTAATATGAACTATACCTAAAGACTTGGATAAAACAACTTATTAATTCAAAATCTTCCACAAACTGGATTTGGTGTTACTGACTTGGCATGACAACCAGAGTCCTTAACATAATATTTAATGTTATAGAATGTTATCATATGGGATGCCAAATGAATCCCCTGTAGAGGACTAGGCACTTGGTGACATCATTTAGACTATTTTCAGTTTAAATTGACCCTGCTTTTAATGCATGTCAAGATCAAAAAGTATTCATTCCTCACTCCAAGGTTCACCCCCACAATGACTTTAATATGACCATGCATGTTCTGCATGATGTTCTGAACAAATTACCATCATAATATGTATAGAAACCTCAGCTTTAGATAAAAAATGGAGATTGAAATAGGATGGGTAAGCCTGGGTAAGCCCAAAAGTCCAGCACTAGTTTTGACTTAGGTCTATAACAAACTGGGGGTAAAGTATGTGGATATATTTTGTTTACTTTGTGTCCAAGGAAATGAAGTTCATTAAGAAACTAGAAAAGGAGTAGAGAGAGTAACTTTGTCCCTTAATAAAACTCATGCCCATTAAGGATTTATATGCATTTTATACACATTAACTGAGACTGTTTGGCCTGTTGAAAAAAAATGAATGATATTACTGAACAGCCCTGAAGATTGTGGAAAAAATAATAGGTATATTATTTATGGAGACATTAGCTTTGACCAACACACGAAGAATCATTAATTGTTTAACCAGAGAATACTTTGAAATGAATTGGTTATATGATTTTTTAAACTATAGAAAGTAAATATAACAACTGAATAACACTAAATAAATATTCATGCATATGTTAAAATTCAAAGAATTTTAGAGGAAGACATGATCTTTAAACTTATTCCAAAACAAAACTGGTGAAAACACTGACATATACATATCATACCTCTTTGTGGGACTTATTACTTTTTCCGATGAAATTGACGTATCCCCTTCTCCAACTGAATTCATACTTTGGACTGTGTCATTAGGATCATATGGCTTCTCAGCCTCAGTAGACATCTTCTTGGACCTTTGTTTCTTTCTGTCTCTATTGAATCTAGCTGTGTAACATTTACATATAGATCTTCTTTATCTGTTGGAAAAAAAATAATAATGAAATATATGAAGACCAGATAAATAAAACTAGACAAATAGTGTCTTGAACTGATGGTCTTGTTGGACACCAGAACATTGACGTCAAACAGAGTGCACTTACAATAAGATTTGTTAATTAATATCTTCAAGTAATAATGAGGAGACAGCGATCTTTATGTGGTACAGTCTTAATGATGCACTGTCTCTTGTGTGAGCTTTTAAATCACTAACATGTTCAACACATTTCAGATAAATCAATAGTTTTATGACCCAGTGCATATCAGATCAATCAAGAGTTTCATTCCATAACTTGAAGCATATGATATAATATGTACATAGGGATTCAAGACAAAAGCTTCTGGCATCAGTTTAACTTGCTTCACCCATTTCTTATGTACTTTTTATCACTAAAAAAAGTTTTGTTTCAATAAAGTTGCCTTTAAACATATGTGCTATCACCTTTGGACAGCTGCTTGTGCATATTCAATCAAAATGCAAAACACATATTATTTAAATATGCAGAAATAAGATTCTAACATATGCCTCATGCTATATATTCATTTCAAATATTCATTACATACAATACAATTAATCACACCTGCACTGCAGAACACACACACGTCTCCTCATTATTACTTGAAGATATACACAAATACTTGTACAACATACATAAACCTTATCCCACACTGCACGTATACATGTGCAATATACAGCTTCTACATGTATACTTGTAGATCAATGCGGGCACATTTACTATCTGCAGTCCTCCACTTTCCCCAATAAACACACTCAAACATTAATTTATACGTTATAATCTTCATCTGTGATGCCATTGAATGACAAGTATCACCAAATGACAAGTGTCATGCTTGACAGTCAATTCAGAATGGCAACATTTGGACAGCCCAGGGGTGTGGCAACACTGGGACAGCTTAGGGATGGGGCACACTGGGACAGCTAAAGGATGTGACAACACTGGGACAACCCAGGTGTGTGGCATCACTGGGACAGCCCAGGGATGTTGCATCATTGGGACAGCCTAAGGGTGTGACAGCAGTAGGGCATTTTCAGAGTTTGGCAACACTGGGAGAGCCCAAGGGTGTGGCCTGATTGGGACAGCTTAGCAGGCTTAGGGGTGTGGCAAGACTGGGACAGCCAAATGAGTCATCACACTCATTACTGACCCTAATTTTACCAACCTCTCGTCATGTCTACACTATGTTGTTTTAACAAGATAACTGTCACAGTGTGTACAGACAGAGACACTTACTACCACATATCTCCTGGTCAACAGAGAGATATACAGACAATTAATGCACTAACTAGGTAGTTATTACTAGGGCCCATATATTGATAATGGCTTCAAGGTAGTTATAAAAGGAACTGAATAAGAGCTCTGTATGAACCAGCATCCACATTTTGATATTTTGTCACCATGTACCTAGCAATCAGTGCACATAAATTCAATGATATATCAACCCAGTTCTTCATCTTACAAGACTACAAACCTTAAATGCCAGGTGTGCATCCAGGTGAAAAACCTTTAGAATTGGACCTGTGTTTATCTTGACCACATACCTATGCTAAACCAAAGATGGGCTCAGTAATAACCTCACCTGTAAAGGGGATTTTGACTTCTGATGCTGTGTCAGCAAACATGCATAATTTCTTTGCTTTAAGAAATGTTGACATAAAAGTAAATCGTGACTGACAAAGGCAAAGGATATCAGTTCAACCTTTAAACTAGATTCTAAGCAAAATAGTCAAAAAGTTGTACCTTCTCTACGTATGAACTCTGGTTATCAATTCATGCAGCCATTATAAAGGGGGAGAGGAAGTATTCTAAAAAGTCCCCCCAAAACATATGAAGTTGTGTCAATTTGGTCGTTTCAAGAATATATGATCAATTTACCTGCAAATGTAACTACTGTCATGAAATTTCCCAAGTTGTGACCTTTTAAGAAAACTACCCAAAAATTTTAACTACATCAAATCAAAAGTGAATACTCACGGACCTGGAAAGCTTTCTCCGGTTACAGGGAGCTATGCTCACTTAATGCTGATGAATCAACATTCATACAGTGAATCAAACTGAGGATTTAACATATATGCATGAACTTTGCCCCTGGTTGCCTGATCTTACACAAAACCAAAGTCCAGTTGAGGAGGGAGGTGTGTCTTAAGGACACTTTGATTGAGTTCTACAAACAAGGTAACATGTAGATGGAAGCTTGATAACATGGAGACATATCATGACATATACTGAGGGCGGGGATGGGGAGGGAGGGGGACAAAAACTTTCAGTTTCAGTCTTCTCAAACATTCCCTTGAAATCTGGATTGACTTCATACTTGAAAAATAAAAGATGAATCTGCTTTATTTTATCTTTTAAATAACATACCAGTTATCCAAGAAATGTGTTACATCTTATTTTATTCAAACCATATGGAACTCACTTTTAAAAACTTAAGCATTCACTAACACTTTAGCTTTGCCCTACTGCCTTGTATAAAAATGAATCCATCCATATTAATGACAAAGGTCCAATACATAAAGGATATTAACATGGTTATGGTTGGTATGTTCAAATGAAAAAAACATTGATTTTAATCTTACTTCCATTTAAGTCCTAAAGAGTCAAGATAATTGCATAAACATGAATATCTATTCATCATAAAAATTCTGACAGGTCTTCTTAAAAAGTAGAAAATTTTGAAAAAAAAAAGTGTTCATGTGACAGTGTTTACTTCTGCCTTATGTCTAAAAATATCCAATCAGGCTAAATTTTTTAACCTAATAATTTTTGATACTTTGGTTGATAGAAAGGGACGTGGGTATCACATGCACTACTAATGCACTCACCTATGTTTCACCTATGGCGAGTAGATATTATAACAGATTGGAAGGTACACAATTTAGGTAAACAAATACCCATGTAGTATAAGAGAATGTCTGATATCATTGTATATTGTTGGAATTCTGAACTGATGCTTTTTAGCATATAAAAATATCATGTTTAGTTAAAAAATTTCAATGAGCATCAGATGTTATAATTAAGAAAGTTGCCTGGATACACATCTCCAATAGCCTGGTTTTTAAAAGAAAAGGACCATCAGGCTTTATTTAACAAATATCCATACCTTATACCCCCCCCCTCCCCCAAAGAAAAAAAGGAAATACAACTTCCATTCAAAACTGTGTCGCAGACTTTCAGTGCATGCTTTCCACATGTTCCTTGGACTCTATTCAAGGACTAACTTTCAATGGCAGACAAAGCAAACACAGTCTGCTGTCCCCAAGTCAAGGCTGGAGCAAGTAAATAACCAAGACTGATAAGCTAGTCAATTCAAAAATTTATTCATACCTAATCACTGAAAGTAAAAAAAGGACCTAAGTAGTAAATTTTTTCCCATTGCAGAACTAGTCTAATTATTACCTTTAAAAAATTCAATGATAAATTGGCAAATCTTCAGTGGGAATTTCCCCCATGAAACAATGTTGCTCACATTTTTATATGTTCTCTTTCATATCATGTCAAATTCACCTCATATTGTACAAACAATTCATTCAAACACTTTTTTCTTTTCACTGCCCTTACACCATGAAAAGCTGCATGATACAGATTTTTTAAATGTCATTTTCTTTGCATTTGGATTTGCTTGAGTTTATATGTTACAAACTCAGTGTCTCAATATATATGGGACCCATTAATATGATAAAAAATTATAACTGAGAGAAGAAACTGAGACAAGATTACATGTCCTGGAAATTAATATGGTAACAATTAAAAAGATGTTAATTTGATGTCTCTGGCTCAAAGGATGCATTTTATACAGAATGTACCATATCGAAAGAAGAGTGTGTC
Organism: Lingula anatina; assembly: GCF_051362555.1. Classification (NCBI taxonomy): domain Eukaryota; kingdom Metazoa; phylum Brachiopoda; class Lingulata; order Lingulida; family Lingulidae; genus Lingula; species Lingula anatina. Next base: position 62,087,152 of record NC_141767.1, on the reverse strand, counting down.
AAGGTGATTGACAACTTCACTTGTCAAATTCAAGCATGTCATCAGTACTATGGCTGTCATTTGGAACATGTGCTGTAAAAATGCATGGTGTATATCAAGACACTCTGTATGCTATTTTATAAAAGTTTTGATGTGACATCCCCCTCCTTTGTATTCCTTGAATGCTTTGCAGTTTGGATTGCAACACAATACATGTACCTTGTTAATTTCACTGCCCTGGGAGAAAATTGAGTTTTAAAAACAGTCTCAAAGGTGAAGTTACTACTTAAGAAGTTTGACAGATAAATAATAAAGTTTTCAGGCAAAGCATGACATTTGTTAAACAAACAAAAGACACATTCACTGTTTTAATAAGGAATATGACATTTCAATTTAAGCATTAAAATCACAATTCAACAAAAAACATAGTTTGAAACCATAGTATCACTATTAGTAAAAACAACCAGTTTTTTTGTATTACTATTTTTATTTATTTATTTAGTTTATCTATTCTTTTTTTCAGAAGGGTTTTATATCATAATCATTATAGTTTTGGGTTTATGTGTAATAATTTTCATAGACAATGTGCATGTAAATTGTCAAGAAACGAACCAGTCTAGTGTTCCTCAGAGAAAGCGTAGCTGCCGACGTCTTTGTGCAAGTTCTGGCGGAAAAGTTCTAGAGGAAAAGCTAACAGAGGCAGACCAAATGTAACTTACTCTGGCACCATCAGGAATGAATACTGGTCTGCAAACAAATGGAATCCTCGCAATAACGAAAAAGAAATAACTCTGGTCTAAACACTTTGCTGCTGCTGTTGTCTTCCGCCCAAAGGTGAAAAATGACGATTGTCATGAGATGCCGTCCTTGGCAGCTACGCTAGATGTTAATTGTTTTTTTTTTATTCTTAATGGCACTTTATTGCCTTCGGATGACTCTTCTTTTTTCTCTTATCCATGCTTCCTTAAACATGGCATTAACTTTTCCCGTTAAAATGCCAATAATTTGCCAAATTAATATCATTGATCACCAGAAGGAACCCAAACGAAAAAATTCTCTAATATACTGTTGCTTGAAGGTAGAGCAAGGAATTATAAAAGAACACAAATGAGCTCTTTGAATAATACATTTTGTCTTAGTTTGAACTTAATTATTGAAATCGCAGAAACAATATTCTGTTGGAATATTCCATTATTTTTAAAAATAGTTTATAAACTGTAAACAATTGTTCGGAATTTTTATTTCTTGGACAGTTGGACAAATGGACAGCTGCTTTACAGGACACATTTACCTACCAGCTTTATCCTATTACATACCCTGAGGAAAACAGTTTTGAAGAATGGAAGAGTTTAAAAGCAAATAAACCATGTGTCACTCAAAGATTATTTTTACCGGTAAGCTGGCAAATCACCAAATGTGTCGGTTGCAATACATTTATCCAGTCTGTTCTAATACACTCTTTCACTTAACTTTAAGAGATAGATAAATTCCATTACTTGGAATTTGTTATATTCGTTTGAAAATTAGATTTTAATCTTGAATGGCGATTTAAATGGTGATATAACAAAAATGAATTTATAAGTATTGAGGTTCATGAACAGATAAAACCCCAAGCAGTAGAGGCAGTTGTTTCCCACCACTAGTTTCATGTTTGGAAGCAGGGAGTGGAGTTGTGGTCTGGGTCAGTTTTAAAGGAATTCTTAAGTATTTGATTCTGATGAGTATTTTTGAAAACAATTTTTAAACCTGCAGACGGCAACTGGATCCAATTTCTCTCTTTGCAGACTCTCTTGGAGGATGTTGATTCCGTGCTGTATGTGGACACAGATATCTTATTTTTGCGACCTTTTGTTGATCTCTGGAACTTCTTTAAGTATTTCAACTCTAGTCATATAGCAGCCCTTGCTCCTGAACGTATGCATAGATTAGATGGGTACGATCATTTTGTTCTGCTTCCACATTATGGATTGAAGGGTAAGAATATTAAAGCTTTTACATTATCTGCTTGTATCATTGTGGCAGAAAGTCTCGCAAATTTTCGTAAAAAATGGCGACATTTTTCTGGACTTGAGCTGCATTTCATCCAGTCTTTTCTATTCACGCGTGACATCACACACCGTCGTCATCCTCGTTTCAAGACTATCTCGGATTTCCCCTTTGAGAACTGGGCGGTAAAGCATACCGTGCGTTGACATATATCTATTGTGACGAGATTTCATCTCCAAATTTCTGTTATTTAAAGACCTACAGTAGGTAAGCCAGGTTATGTGAAAAGTAATACTACCAACACATACCACTGACCTACTAGTACACACATATACTTGGCTGTCACCCTATGGCTGATAACTGAATAAAGGATATTGTGTATACGTGGCAAATTCATAAGATTTATTGAAAATTCTACATCATTAAAATATTTTTGCATTATGATAAACTAGTGTGGTAGACTATAGTCATTTTGTGTGATTTATGTAATCATTAACCAATTAAGGTTTTTGAAAAACTCAACAGTATGTTAGATAATCTACCTATTCAGCTTTTCTCTAGGCTCTCCGAATAGACACAATGTTTTGATCCGTTCGATTACCCCACCACCAGTGCCACCACCACACGTACACACACACACACACACCACTCCTTCTGTACGTGCTACACCTATCAGTACCACTGTACTACCAGTGCCCGTGCCACTGCACAGGTGAGCTGGAAGGGACTGCCTGGCATTCTGCATGTGTGATTTACTAAAGAGATGTTCCTGTACCTCATGTATCAGGGGCGTAACCAGGCATACGCACGGATGCACTGTGCGTACAATTTTTGAGCCAACCATGATATTATTCTCCATAACAGGCCTTCCCAACTACCAGACTCGGCACCTACGGGTCCAGTATAAACCGGTTTATCAGACCACACTACCCGTTTTCAAGGTGTGTGTCAGATCGCATTACAGAGTATCAGCAACCACACCGATTTTGCCTGGTGCGCGATGTGATAGCAATGATCCTAAGCGGGGTTGGAAAGTAGTGCATCTCTTCTAGATTCATGCGCTGCTGCAATTTTCTCTGTTTATGCTAAAATCTGACAGTAGGCCCCTACCGCAATTTTTAACATAAAATTTAGGTTCGGACATAGCCAATTATGTTTTGTAAATAAGAACTTGCAAACTTATATATTAATTTAGAAAAGTAGACCTAATTTTGATAGCGGAAGCATATTCTGTCGGGGGTTAAATATTTTCATGACTACCGGGATGGACGAGATTGAGGGCAGGGGTAATCCTAGAGAGGGGTGAGAAACGTCCATTGTTCTCGTCAGCGAGGCTGTCCTTTTTCAGGGTTTGTACGCACGGACAGAAAACTTAAGTATTGTGGTAGTAGGCCTACTAGTAGATATCAGCCTGTAGTCTTGAACAAGCGCCTCGATGACGAGTGAACAGTTGTCAAAAACAAAAGACCCAGGTGTGGTAGTTCAACTACTGTTCATGCGTGCCGCAACGACCAAACCTAATTGCTCCTCAAGGTCACAAAACAATAACCGGTACTGACGGCTAGGCTCGTCTTAATCATATAAGTCGCGCGTTTCCACCCCCTGATTGAGGGAGTCGTCTGTTGTATTCATACGACTCCTACTTGACGAAAACGAGGCGCGATACCCGGATGACAGGTAGGCTTACAGAATTTGTGATAGGGTATGATACTCTTTTATGCGATCTGACACACACCTTGAAAACGGGTAGTGTGGTCAGATATACCGGTTTATTCTGGACCCGTAGGTGCCGAGTCTGGTAGTTGGGAAGGCCTGCATAAATTCAGTGTATTTTTCACGGAATATAATCCTGGGAATTTTCAAAATCTGTGCGTACAATTTTAAAAGGTCTAGTTACGCCCCTGTGTATTTTTCCAAATTTTCACTATAGGCCAAACTTGCTTATTTCAATCAGTTTTACCATTAGGCACCAAAACATACTGGAAACAGTGTGCATAAGGCGCATCTTCGATCTACACTACAGCCAGTCGAAAATAAATGAATGAGCCACGCTGCAGCACACAGAGAGCCGTGCTCCCATGATGTAAGAATTCACACCAAAAGTTAAGTTATAACCTTCAAAATCTTTTCGTACACAACACATGCACAGTGGGAAAAACTTACGGTGTTCAACTTTTAATCTTCAGTATACGTTCATTTACTAGAAATGATGACACGGCGTGTGTGTATTACCTTCAGGCATGGAGGCTGTGAATAAATGGCTCTTCACCTTAGCCAATCAAAAGCATTGCTCTCACGGTTTATCCAATCAGGTTGCGTGATGTCAAATTGACCTATTTATCTTTACCGCGGGTAGTAAAGACCTCGTGACATAAATATTTACCATGATGATCACCTCATTGATGGGGTGATTTCTACGTGTAAGCGTAAGCAATATCACTTCCAATTAGGGCATTAATCACCACATATAACATTACACCTGAGCAACATGAAAAGTTGTTGTTTTTTTCTGGACAGAGCAGATGCAAAGTAATAATTACCTCCGCCAAGGAGGTTATGTTTTCACCCCTGTTTGTCTGTTTGTTGTGTTGTGTGTCTGTCATCAACATAACTCGAAAAGTTATGGACCGATTTTGATGAAATTTTCAGGGTAGGTCAGAGAAGGGTTAACTTAGAAAAAACGAAGTGATTAGTTTTTGGTGGTGATCCAGATCAATAATCAACCAATAATCAATAATAATCAATAATTGCTGTCTTGGCGGAGGTCTGCGCTCTTAGAGTGCTTTTCTAGTTTAGGGGCCTACTGCATATTATGCTACAATAAAATAGAAATGGGACAGAAGAGGGAAGTTGTCTGCAAACGATTTGTAAAAATTATTCACATGATACATACGTTACCAGGGGTTGATCCAGGATTATTTGAAAGGAAAGCAGGGGGGGAGGTGTTCGGAACGATGCTCGCGCTCCTCAGCTCCCTGAGTAATGGATACCTGAAAGTAATGGAAAATGGTGACCAGGTTAATCAATCAGACTAACTATAACTGTGTACATTTTTGTTGACTTCGCTGGGGGCTGCCATTTTTCTTTGTTTCCGGCTCCCAGCACATGCACATTGTTGGCTTGACCTGAGCAATCGGCACACGCTGAGCCATTTGCCTCAAGAGGCCAAAAATATCAAACACGTGAGATATTTTGCTCAGCTGCGCGAGAGGCAAAAATCTCACCAAAATACACCGTTTGCGCGCGCCAATTGCTCACCGTATGCGGGGTGCTTGGGCTGCTTTAATAGTGAATGATGTATTCGATGGTTTCAGCTTAAGCAGAAAAAACTGAAATTTGCCTAATTTCTTTGGTGGTGGTGGTGGGGGGGGGGGGGGGGGGGGGGGGCGAGAAGGTAGTGGCGTCGATATCTTTCACGATGCAGCCAGAACCCTACTGCAACAATAAGAATGATCATTGCGGTAGTTGAGAAGCACCTAATGCTTTCTATGCTCACCAGTCTTCGTCTTCCAGTCGTAAAACGGACACTGTATTGTAACAACGTTAACAACGTGAAAAAATTACATAGTACTTGCATGATGAACAGATGTGATATAATGGAAAGAATAGACATCCCTAATATTTCATGGAATTTTTTTATCTACATACTCTTACATTGGTTTTGTTCAATTATCTCGTCTTTGTTATCTTGCATTCGGAAAAAGATTTATTTAAATCTGTATAATGAATGTGAGCCGAAAAGACCTTGATAAATGTCAGAAAATGTTTAAAGTGCAGTTAAGTTTATGAATCCTATAAAGAACAAAGTAATAATTTTAGTGTGAGTAACAGTGAAAACCTTCTTTTTTTTTACATCCTTTGTTTTTCTTTTTACTTAATTTCTTTTTTCTTTGATTTTGATAGGGAATGGGAGATTCTGTAATTTCTCCTTTCACACAATTTCGATAAATTTCAAAAAAGAATCATGGTTGACACGATATTTTTGATATTAATATTTTATCTTAGCCGGTATTTGATGGTTTGACAGTCTTTTTTATTATTCATTAAAATGATTCTGTTTCTATGTCAAATGGGAACGAACTAAGGATCTAAAAATAGAACCTGCTTCATATTTATTTTGAATAATCAGTCTTTCGTGAGGACTTCCGAGTCAATTGGGTCTTTTCCCAATGTCACTTCCAGATCCAATATCCACTGTAAATACTGACTCCGGTGTGAACGTGATTTTCTGTTATTTTATTTCTCTTTATATTTTTTACTTTATATTTCATTTATTATTTCTTCCTTTTTTGTAAATATGCTCATTAAAACAACATTTTTACATGATAATAATGTTAAAACACGTACATTTACATTTGCAAAATACTAAATGTCACAGTATTGAATGTTGTTAGGGTATGACTATAACTATAACAGATTTATTTTTTCAAAAAATGTTCACCATACATAAGCATATTTTTATGTGACTACTGTAGATATTGTTAGTTGATAGCCCTTTTTTCTTTTCTTTTTATTACTTTCTATTTTTATTTTAACTTGTAAAAATGTGATGGAACTAATGAATTTTTTATTTTATTTTATTTTATTTTATTTTATTTTATTTTATTTTATTTATTTTTATTTTTTATTTTATTTTTTTGCTAACAATCTTGACCAAGCTATCAGATCTGGTTTATCGAAAATGTAAGAGTAAAACATGTTATAGGCCTATAATCACATAAAAATGTGTGCCACGAATTGCAAGTTTTCTCGCAACAATGATAAAGATTATAATGTTCTGTTCTGGTTTGGATACATGCAAACATGTAGCTACATGCAAACATGTGATGATCAGGGGCGGACCCCCAGGATTATATGAAGGGGGGGCCGCGGATGCGATACTTGGCGTGAGGTTCGGGGTTCGCTGAAGTGCCCGGGTCAAACGCTGCCATTTGGTACAGTTTAGAACTATGATTCAGCTAGTCAAAATCCTTATTTCAAGAGGGGACCAGAAATCGAAGGGGGGGATCAGGACCCCCTGCACGATTATCACAGATGAATATCGGTAGGCCCTTACACTAAAAAATAGATGGTATTGAACGTGATAACACGACAGCCTTCAATTAATTTTGTATTATGCAAACATTAATCCAACCGTTTTCGCAGAAAATGAAAGAGGAACCGAAACTGGTTTAGTTCGTGGGTTATTTTTGTTTTATGGCCTCTTGCTAAGTATAGAGCATGCGTAGTAGTTCATAGTGAATCATTTGAGAAAAAGAGACCTTGATCAACGACGCATTATATTGGTGTCATCTAGTTTGAGTGGGAACTCACGGCTGTTTGATAATTTGACTTCGAAGATGGACAAAAGAGTGTTACTACTGATTTTGGCGTGTGCTTTTTAAACTCCAATCTGTAACACCTGCATGATTATCACAGATGAATATCGGTAGGCCCTTACACTAAAAAATAGATGGTATTGAACGTGATAACACGACAGCCTTCAATTAATTTTGTATTATGCAAACATTAATCCAACCGTTTTCGCAGAAAATGAAAGAGGAACCGAAACTGGTTTAGTTCGTGGGTTATTTTTGTTTTATGGCCTCTTGCTAAGGTAGACCGGGGCTAAACGCCCCCCCTAAGCAAGAAACATCACAATTTTCCCTGCTGAAGGTATAGACCGTTCAAAGTGGGTGTTAACTATGAAGGGCTGACTAGACTACAAACTGATACTAACACTTTTGGAAACAAACAAAAGAAAAACCTTATAGGTAAAAAATAGGTAAATTTTAAAATCGGCTTTTTTGCCCCATGGCTGGGGCATTACGCCTCGCACCACGGGGCTAAACGCCCACCGTGGGCGTCTTGCCCCAAACTATAGGCGTTATGCCCCGCCTTTGTACAAAGCAAAATAAAATAAAATTATATTTCTACGAGACAACTTAGTAAGCCTTTAAAAGCAACATATAATATTTTGGGGTACTGAGATAATAAAAATACCCATCATGTTTATTCAGAATGAGCTGTAATTCTACTCTTTACGACAGGGCACTGTGATACTTCCAAAATTAAGTTCCTAGTACAGCCACTTGCTTTGGCTTTTCCCCTTATAAGTGTTATAACTGATGATATACAATAAAAAACGTGCATGAAAGAACACTTCCGCATCTTTTTAGAATTATTTTTTATTTAAAAACGAAAGGGGGCAAAACGCCCATGCTGATATGGGGCAAAACGCCTTTTGATATTTTGTATATTTTTTCAAAATTCGTCGGGAAAAGTTTTATACAATCTGACTTCATCAAAACTTGTATGGAGGTCTGATACCATCCTTTCTGTCACCAACAAAGTTTTTTGAATTCGTGCATTTGGTAGGTGGTGTCACTGATGTTAAGGAAAAGGCTAAATAACAGTAAACAAGGCAAAAATGAACAAATTATCATAAAATGCTTATTTTTTAGTTTGTGGTCATCTCCGTCATGGAGGATAAGTCTGCTGGAAATCGGAAGTGGACAAAACATCACGAGACGCGTATTTATACGTAATACCTGAAAAAAAGCGGGTGGGCGTTTGACCCCGACTGGGCGTTTAGCCCCGGTCTACCCTATAGAGCATGCGTAGTAGTTCATAGTGAATCATTTGAGAAAAAGAGACCTTGATCAAAGACGCATTATATTGGTGTCATCTAGTTTGAGTGGGAACTCACGGCTGTTTGATAATTTGACTTCGAAGATGGACAAAAGAGTGTTACTACTGATTTTGGCGTGTGCTTTTTAAACTCCAATCTGTAACACCTGCATGATTATCACAGATGAATATCGGTAGGCCCTTACACTAAAAAATAGATGGTATTGAACGTGATAACACGACAGCCTTCAATCAATTTTGTATTATGCAAACATTAATCCAACCGTTTTCGCAGAAAATGAAAGAGGAACCGAAACTGGTTTAGTTCGTGGGTTATTTTTGTTTTATGGCCTCTTGCTAAGTATAGAGCATGCGTAGTAGTTCATAGTGAATCATTTGAGAAAAAGAGACCTTGATCAACGACGCATTATATTGGTGTCATCTAGTTTGAGTGGGAACTCACGGCTGTTTGATAATTTGACTTCGAAGATGGACAAAAGAGTGTTACTACTGATTTTGGCGTGTGCTTTTTTCTTTGTTCAAGGTAGGGATTACACTGTTGCTTCGAAAATGTTTCAGCTTTTCTTGAGAAAAGCTTGATTGTGAGCCAAACGGCAACTTTGGTATTAAGGGGAGTTTGGGGAAAGTTATACCAGTGAAGCACGATGGAATGCCAAGAAAAGAGTCGACCATCGCGTTAACTTTTATTTCAATATCCGAATTATTTCTTATTTCCCATTTCAATGTATGATTGTTGGTAACTCTTAGGGAAGTAAAGAGATTCACCTCATACATGTGATTGCAACCGTTAAGAATGTTCCAAGTCCTGCACGAACATATTATTTCAAATGGAACACAAAGGCACGAACACATGAATGTTACTAACGTAGCATTCTTTTTGCGTCATCAGTGACAACATTTGAAAAACTTTGTTTGGCTACCCTCTGCCAGGTCACACAGTAGGACACATACTGTCGATGCGGAGTGATATAACGTCGTTTTCTCGCGCCAGGACGTAACGTCGGGCTCACATTTTGTAAAAAATTAAACTTGGTCGAAAAATGGCTATATACTTTAAATAAATGCATACTTAGCAAGTCTAATACGATATTATGATTGTGGGGTATGTAGATTTCATATTCACGTAGCCTTCTAATGAAATATTGTCGTTTAGAGTGAGCTTGCGTTCGTCAAAGTCGCACTGAGCGGTAAAATTTGACCTTGGCAACATCGTAACTTTGGCCACTATTCCTCAACTAGAGAGTGTGCGGGAAATTCCGGATAAGAGATAACGTATCTTTTAATCAATATTGTATGTATAAAAAATCATTAAAATCCATCTTTGGAAAAAATTGTTGCAGAATTTTTTGTACCAAAAATCGTGCAAAATCCAGGTTTTGCGTCATCCATGACCCAAGACGGGCCCAACTCGGCGTTTGTTTACATTTGCAGATGTACTTTATTTTGGCGATTATCACCGGTTATTTTGGATATTATTACAGTTTTCAATTGATAGTCAAACAATGCGTGTCAGTGAGTTTTATATCTAACTTGTAAATTTAATATTGTTGCACCTTCTTTTTCTATGCCCTACTACCGGTACATGTACCTTGCATATGTTTCAATGTTACTTATGAAATTATGTAGGTAATTGAACATTTCTGAGTCCAAAAATTAAGTTTAAAATAAAACAAAGTTGTTTTTCTTTATTTTGCACAGACAAATTCATCGTTTCTTAAATGAATATTTTAAAGGGTTAACAACTGTTTTTATGAGATTCACATTTAAGAATAAATAGTGTAAAGAACCCATAGGAATACAATATATATATTCCATTTTACCACCAAAATGGTAGTTTTCACAATTATTTAGGAAACTGTTCTTGCCATCCAATCACATGGTGGCTGTACTCTGTAATAATCTTTTGAAATATTAAAATAAATTAAAAAATTACAGTACAGATCGACTAATTTTGAATGTCAAAACTGATTCAGTACCCCAGTAACTATTGGTAAGAAGGGGGAAATTGTCATTTACTCCAGGAGAATCCATTTTGGGCTGATATGAACAGTTACCTCTTTTATATTCAATAAAAAATAGAGGGTAAAAAAACAACAGGATATAATTTTATTTTCAAAACAATGGTACAAGTATACATGCACAGGAAGTCCATATGCATGGGCGCTAGTAAGAATTCACAAAGTGTGTAAAAATGTAAAAAATACATAAATAAAAACTTCCAAAATTAATATAAAATTTCCACTTTCATTGCACTAGGTTGAACTTAATGACTTTTTTTTTTTTTTTTTTTTTTTTTTGCTGAAGAAATTTTCATACATGTTCCATCTTCAAATGCATTATCTCAAAATACATTAGCTATCCTTTTAAGACTTAAAATAAGAGAAAAATATGCTGATCACCAAGGACAATTTGTCTTTATTCAAAACAGTTTCATATGCTTGTATTTGATATCTGATATTAAAATATGGGAATACACTGTATGTAACTTGCTTCCTAAAAGGAAAAGTGCAAGCGCTGGAGAAAAGGGCACATAATTAATCTGAGGTCCTGGTAAATGGTATATTATGTCGTAAAGATAAGAATTATACAGACATGTATGTTTATAAATACTGTACACCTGTGTGATTATGCTAATCGCTGCCTGTACGTGTCGTATACGTGCTGTCAATGTCCGAATTATAATAATAATAATAATAATAATATATTTATTTATTTCAAGTCTAAAATCCATAAAAT